>NC_069713.1:3478021-3653021 GCF_027358585.1 Pangasianodon hypophthalmus
CTCATATCGAAGGAACGAGTTTGTGCAGATGCGCTTGCCCAAGTTCGCCCTGCCGAAGGTACCATGTCAAACCCCGCACGAGTGAGAGTTTATGAGGAGGGATATACAGGGAGTTGAGGATGTTTAGGACTGTACAGAGGGATGTATGAAGGGATGTAATGGAGAGATATATGGGGAGATGAATGGAGGGATGTTTGAAGGAATGTAAGAGGGAGATATATGTAGTTTTGCACTCAGGACTCCATCAGTGGACAGTGGATCAGTTCAACAAACCGGACGCCATGTGAAAACTATAATGAATTTCCTGGTTACACAATCGCACTATTTGTCCATGTAGTACACAGTTATAGAGGGAATGATTTATAATCGCACTATCCTTTATCACCCAGATGAGGATTGGGTCCCTTTTGAGTCTGGTTCCTCTCAAGGTTTCTTCCTCATATCATCCCACAGAGTTTTTCCTCACCACCATCACCTCTGGCTTAAAAGGGATAAATTCATACACTTAAAATGTATTTTGATTTAATTTAATTTGAATGTATGTATTTCTGTAAAGCTGCTTTGTGACAATGTCTGTTGTTAAAAGTACTATACAAATAAAATTGATGTATGGAGGGATGTATGGAGGGATGTTTGAAGGAATGTATGGGGAGATGTATGGAGGGATGTTTGAAGGAATGTATGGGGAGATGTATGGAGGGATGTTTGAAGGAATGTATGGGGAGATGTATGGAGGGATGTTTGAAGGAATGTATGGGAAAATGTATGGGGAGATGTATGGAGGGATGTTTGAAGGAATGTATGGGAAAATGTATGGAGGTATGTTTGAAGGAATGTATGGTGAGATGTATGGAGGGATGTTTGAAGGAATGTATGGTGAGATGTATGGAGGGATGTTTGAAGGAATGTATGGGGAGATGTTTGAAGGAATGTATGGGGAGATGTTTGAAGGAATGTATGGGGAGATGTATGGAGGGATGTATGGAGGAATGTATGGGGAGATCTATTGATGTTTGGCAGATGCATGCATGCAGGGATGTACGGCAAGATATATGGAGGGCTGTATGGATAAATGTATAAAGGAATGTGTGGAGAAATGAATGGAGGGAAACTGTACATTGGGAGATGAATGGAGGGATATATGTATGGATGTATAAAGGGATGTACTGTATGGGTAGATACATTGGGAGATGTTTGAAGAGATGTATGGTGAGATGCGAAGCTCTAGCTCTCTCTCTCTGTGTGTGTGTGTGTGTGTGTGTGTGTGTAATTGAATAGCATTGATTGTGGTTAAGGTCAAAGGGGAATTGCCTCATAAATATTTTATTTCAGTGACAGGGAGAATGCTGCTCATTAACGATGGTCACCACAGGAGTGCGTGGTGTGTGTTTATGATAGACTCAGTGTTTCCATAATGTTTTTAATGCACACTTGTTCCCTCCATGTAGCCGTAGTTGAATTATTGCATCACTGCATCAGTTCGAGTTTGTTGATGATCGGTTTTTAGTGAGACATTATGTTAGTAAAAGCTGCTGGTCTGTTATTATTTTATATCAAGATTAATGACCTTTGGTGATCCCATGACCCCATCCATTACATTCAGAAGCTTTTGTTAATGTGTAGTATTGGAGAAGCATAGATCTGAATGAACACTTGGCCCTGGGAATGCAGTGAAACCAGTTACACACACCTGCCACTCCTGCTACACACAAGTGATACTCACTACTAAGTCATGAGGGAAAGTCAGTTAGGGTGCACTTAAAACTGGAATGAAGCTGAGGGTTACACTGTATAGGAATGACTGCTCAGGTTACCCACAATGCATCACACTCAGTAGCACACAGTAGGAGTGTATCTGTTTAGTGCTCCGGATATCCATGTCTTTATCTGTATTCGGATTTAAACCCAAAGTGGGCGTGGCCAAAACAACGTTACACATTTTGTGCTATCACTTTGTGTATTAGAACAAGTCCTGACTGTTTAGCATTGAGTTTACTACTTCTGAAAAAAAAACAGTGTTTAACTGTAGCTATAGTTTCTCGTGATAGGAATAACTTGATTTCTTTTTATTTGTTCTTGTGTTAAAGTTAGTGTTAGTGTGTTTGGAGTGAGATTCCTCTAAAGTAAGGCGGATTATTCTTTTCCTCTCCCTCCTTGGCTTTTGCTGTTCCTTCACTTATCACTTGACTGAGCAGATGGGTCAAATGTAAGCCATTTCCCTGAGAGAGAGGGGGAGAGAGGGAGAGGGAGAGAGAGACGGTCTGTCACCAAGCCTGCATTTTCCGCCGTGAATAATTGAGGAGCTTTTGAAAAATGCACAAGCAATCGCAGGGTGCCATCTCTCGTCTCCCCGATGGCCTGTTTTTACCGTTATGGATGAATGCGTTGCCACCAACGCGCCTGTTTGTTTGCTGTTTTTTTTTTCCTAGAGATGTGCAGTTGTTGCATATTAAACGCTTCACTTTCTCCTTCTCGTCTCCTTCACAGCTCACTGGCTCCTAAAATATTCTGAATAAGCCAAAGAGCTTCATTTACTGTTGTTTTTTACTTCATATCTATCTATCTATCTATCTATCTACACCAATCAGTCATAACGCTAAAACCACCTGCCTAATATTGTGTAGGTCCCCGTTATGCCGCCAAAACAGCTCTGACTTGTCGAGGCATGGACTCCACGAGACCTCTGAAGGTGTGTGTGGTATCTGGCACCAAGACGTTAGCAGCAGATGCTTTAAGTCCTGTAAGTTGTGAGGTGGAGCCTCCATGGATCGGACTTGTTTGTCCAGTACGTTCCACAGCTGCTCGATCAGATTGAGATCTGGGGAATTTGGAGGCCAAGTCAACACCTTGAACTCTTTGTCATGTTCCTCAAACCATTCCTGAACAATTTTTACAGTGTGTCAGGCAGCATTAACCTGCTGAAAGAGACCACTGCCATTAGGAAATACTGTTTCCATGAAGGGGTGTAACTCGGTCTGCAGCAATGTTTAGGTAGGTGGTACGTGTCAAAGTGACATCCACATGAATGCCAGGACCCGAGGTTTCCCAGCAGAACATTGCCCAGAGCATCACACTGCCTCTGCCGGCTCGCCTTCTTCCCATAGTGCATCCTGGTGCCATCTCTTCCCCCGATAAGTGACATACACACTTGGCTTTCCACATGATTTAAAGAAATTCATCAGACCATCACCCCACAACACCTGCTGTTTTGGAGATGCTCTGACTCAGTCGTCTAGCCATCACAATATGAACCTTGTCAAAGTCGCTAAGATCCTTACACCTGCCCATTTTTCCTGCTTCCAACACATCAACTTCCAGAACTGACTGTTCACTTGCTGCCTAATATATCCCACCCCTTGTCAGGTGCCACTGTAACAAGATAATCAGTGTTATTTAATCTCATGGCTGATGGTGTATATGTCTGGCTCTTGGCTGTCTGTCTCTTTCTGACTTTCTGTCTCTGTGTCTGTATAATGTTCTGCTCTCTCTTTATACCTGTCACTCACACTTTCTTTCTCTCTTTCTTTTTATGTATTGTTCTCTCTTTCTTCTTTCTCTGCTTGTCAATCTCTCTCTTTCTACATTTTTCTGTCTGTTTTTATATCTATCTCTCTACCTCTCCCTGTGTATCTTTTAATATTTGTCCATTTCTTTATGTCATTGTCTCTTTCTATTTCTATGTCTCAGGCTGTCTTAATCAATTTCCATCTTACTGTCTTTCTCTCTGTTCTCCTGTCTATCTCTCTGCCTTCTCTAATCTCTCTCTCTCTCTCTCTCTCTCTCTCTCTCTCTCTCTCTCTCTCTGAGTGATGAAACTAATGAACACATCCACCATGGTTTAGTAGTGAGGTATTTTTACTCCACGCTGTACATTAATCTGTCTGTTTTATTTACAGGAAATGAGAAACTAATCCGTTTGCTTCATGCATTTCTGTCTTACATCACGCTTTTCTTCTTAATCATTTTTTTTTATCAGACTCTAGTTAGTAAGTCAGTCAGTAGGATTTTTGAGAAGGGTTTATCTGCGTTTAAGCAGGAAAAAAGTGAATAAAAAGCTTTATAAATGATGTCAATGATATAAATGTTGATTTGCTCGTCTCCTCGTTTGTTTGCAGCACACATGCGAGTGTGTTCCAACACCAAGGGGGGCTTCTCTTAATTACGGAGTTCATTTTTAGAGCTAATAGTCACTCTGTACGAGTGTGTGTGTGTGTGTGTGTGTAGACTTACTGTTTCTATGGCTACACAGTGTGAGGATCAGTGTGTTTGATTCTGTCACATCAACAGTTTGTTTTTGTGTTTTTTCTCACAGTTTAGCGAATGTCCACACTTTTCCCCAGAGATAGTGTGTGTGTGTGTGTGTGTGTGTGTATCTGTCTTTGTGTGTGTGTTCCTGCAGTGCTGATGAGAAAGACACACAGTCTCCTTCAGGCCAAAATGAAACATAACCAGTCTTTCTTCAAACACCAATAAAAAGAGTCATAAACTTCACACACACGGGCTGGATGATGTCATTGCCATGACACACACTGTCAGGATGATGTCAGAACCTGTTGTTATGATGTCATTATACAGGGACATTTGGAATGATGTCCTTTTCAGGACATGATAAAAGGACAATCTTACTGTCCCGTAACACTGTTGCGATGATGTCATGACACAGAGACACTTTTAGAATGATGTCAAACACTGTAGTGATGATGTCATCATACGGGGACATTTGGAATGATGTCACTGGTAGGGCAGGATGATAGGACGATTCAGTTCTACTCGTAAAGCGGTTGTGATGATGTCAGGGCACAGGGACACTATTAGGAAGAGGACGCCGTGGGGATGACGTCAGTGTACAGTAAAACAAATGTGATGTCATTATCAAGGGACACTGTTAGCACGCTGTGCGGCGAGGTCATAAAAAGATATTATGAATGAATGCCTGTAGAATGATCTCACCTCATATGGACACTTTTATGATGATGGGATTATTAGAGGAAGGTGTCATGAAGATCCTCCTTAAACGATGTCATTAATCAGTGACGCCTAAAATAATGACAACGTCAGGGGACACTCTCATGATTACACTGTAAGGACATGATGGTGGCTAATTATTAGGAGATGCTGCTCGGATGATCTTACTGTCATGGATGCTTTAAGAATGATGTCATTATTAGGCGACACTGTTTCAATATTAGGTCATTTTTAAGCTACTCTATCAGGGCAGTGTGATGATCATGGTGTCAGGATGATGTCATTTGTATGGATTAAGGAACGCTGTCAGGTAGATGTCATTTCCCATAGACACTCCTAGTATGAGGTCATTGTAAAAAGACACTGTCAGGACAATTTAGTTATACGGGGAGACACTTCCTGGATGCTATTTTTATGATGGCAGAGACATGGACATCATTACCATGGCAGAATGACCTGAGAAAGATGTCTGTGATGTAAATATGATAATAAAAGTAATATTTTGTGTTGATTTTAAGTTGCATTACACTCTTTTTCTCTGTAGGATGTGCAGGTTGTGAGCACGGATGAGAACCAGGTGCTGCTGGCCCTGCAGGAATGGTACCAGACCGACACGTATAACCTGTACGCGTCAGACCAGCAGGGTGTTTATTACTCCATCTTGTTGGAGAACGTGCGCAGCACCAAGCAGCCTGAGGAGAACGTCATCATCGACGTGCTGGAGGTCAGGAACAAGACCAAACCTTGGAATTAAGCTGTAAACAAATTGTGTGTGTGTGTGTGAGAGATGATAGACAGATACATACTTGTTTACTTAATTACTTGCATACTTTATTAATGGCATGAGAGGAAATTGCATTATTCATTATACATGAGTGCCCTTCATATTCCCGACTCTGCTGTCAGATGTAATTACAAAATGTAGTGAACATCGACTAAGTAGCGTCCTTTAAGCCGATCCTCCATATTTCTTTTTTTTTTTTTTTTTTTTAAACTTTCACAGGTGCGTGGCATCAAAGGCGTGTTCTTAGCCAATCAGAAAATAGACGGCAAAGTCAGGACTCTCATCACATATAATAAAGGTCGGGATTGGGAGCTGCTAGCTCCGCCCACCACTGACATGAACGGCAAACCGGTGAACTGCAAACAGGTAGAAAGCTCCATACAAATTCCTGTTAACTAACATTCACTTTCTCTTTTATTTGTCTACTACTTATTATTAATTTTTTTCTTTTTCATTTTCTGGTTTGCACCAAGTTCACTAATTTACGATTGTTTACATTTTATTTATTTAGTTGATGCTTTTTCTTCAAAATTACTTATTTTACCTAAGTCTTTCCTGGTGCTCTAGAGTATCACAAGCATTCAGATCAGGTTTGTCGTCGTCAGATGTTGGCCTTTTGTGATATTTTTACTGATATTCATATGACCCTTGTGTTGAAGAACTATAACAGATAAGTGGTTTATTATCTCATTCCTCATCAAATTCCCATCCTCTGCTCCAGACTGGATTATTCTGAATGAAGCACGTCTCAGAATAACTCACCTCTTTTTATTTTCCTAGTTATTCCAATAAACAGGCTAATTCTCAAACAATTGTTGTATTAAAACAGCTAAAATACAAACTAACATTATAGTAAATAAGTACAAGTGGAATTATAGGATGGAAGCTAACCAAAAAATTGTTACACTGTCAGACATAAAGGTACCAAACTGTTCCTTGCCTTGTTAGTACAACTTTTACACCTTTAGTATGTAAACCTGGATATGATAAACCTTTTAAAAATCATTTAAGCTACATAATTAGACTTTAAGGACCACTGGATAAATGTACAACACAGTAGTAAAGGTTGTAAGTGGTTAGGCTTGGGTTATTAGAAAAGAACAATTTCACCATTTCTCCCAAATCATGCTAGGACAATAAAGACATTCTAATAATGTGATTATGTAATAATGAAGAAAAACAAAAGTGTTGTTGCTGCAGTTTGACCAACCTCCACGGCATGTTAAAGCATTATGTTCATAAAGCTTGTTATCTTTGCTCCATTCTGTTGCTGTTGTTATTCTTGCTACATATGGTCACACACATTTCAGGAAATCAGTTCATAATTATAGGAAATCAGTTTGTGAGACTGATCACACATTGCATTCATCACTGCTTTAACCAAATCTGCAAAGACCAAATCATGTTTAAAAACAGTGTCTGGGCAGACAATAAATGATTAGCATGGTATTTGTATACGGCTAATTTAATCCATTCACGCTCCTTTGTTTGTTAGCAACATGCCCAAACAATTTAACAATGAATAGAAGCTTCCAGCATGCTACCATTTACATAATGCTAATCAGTAGCCATTCATTTACATTTGTTTTTAATCAAGATTGCCATTTTTGGCTCAATCCTTTAAGAGAATAGCTACTTAATTAGCATTATATAAAAAGATTCAGCTAATCAAAATGCCACATGAACATCACATTAATATACACTATAACAATGTGTTTTTACATTTTTTATGCTGTGCATTTGGGTAGTTTCTTTTCTTTCCTCAATCCCCTGCATACCCAAGGCTGAAACTTGCACATGAACTCAGTGACCTCTCACAGCAAGGAGGTTGACTCATCTCATACTGCAAGGGATTGTGGGTAGTGGAGAGTTAGCAGGGGTCTCCTGCTACCTCTGCAATCTGAAAAGAGACTTGTAGAACAGCCTGGTTTTTTTTTAACTGATGCATTACATGCTTTATTTTACATACAATAAATATTAACTCATTCCATCTCTTTCTCTGTCGTTGACACATAATCATCTCTCTTCACCAGTAGTTTTCTCAATCCTTCCATGGCCCTTTCTTTTTTTCTTTTTTCATTCCTTGAAGTCTATCATCTCAGTATATTTCTTAGGAATTGTGTCTGGTAGAGAGCTGCACTGGAATGGCGAGCGGTAAGACTGCTGTGTTCTGCAGGTATCCACAGTAATGGCATCCAAATTAACATATCTGTGCAGTGGCAAAGGGACTGGTGCAGTCTTTTCAGTACTCTTATTAGAATGGTAATAAAATGATTTGGATTACCACTCTGCAGTGATGGTAGTGATGGTAACTCAAGTACTACTAAAGCGTTGGACATCTGTTGGGGCAGATGAGGATGGGAAGGGATGGTGTTAGGGCACTTGGGGGTGGTTTTGGGGTAAATGGTTGTGTTCATGATAGTTTCGGGTACATAGAGATGGAATGTAACTGAGCTAGGGATAGTTTTGAGTACATAGGGCTGGGATATAGATGGGCTGGAGATGGTGTTGTCACACATAGGGATGAGATGTAGATGGAGAATGGATAGTGTCGGGGCATAGGGAGGGGAATGTAGATGGGGAGGGGACAGTGTTGTGCTCATAATGATGGGATGTGGATGGGCTGGGGATGGTGGTGGTGCACATAGGGATAGGCTGTAAATTGGGTGGATAGTATTGGTACACAGAGGGATGGGGATGTAGATGGAGAGGGCATATTGGTGCTGCACAAAGCAATGGGGTGGAAATGGTATTAAAGGACATGGAGAAGAAGTGGTGATAGTGTTAGCACAGGTAAGGATAATATGGTGATAGTGGTAGAAGGGCATATGGCAGTGGGGTGAGGATGGTATTCAGGTGTATATGGGGTGGGGTGGGGTGGGGATGTTGTTGAGGTACAGTATATAGGGATGGAGTGGGGGTGGTGTTGGCATACTTAGGGATTAGGTGGATGTCATGTTATGGAGTGGAGAAGGAAGATGGGAATGGGGAGGGGATGGCGTTAGTGCACATGAGATTGGGATCAGGATACTGTTGGAGTACATGATGATAGGGTATGTTAGGGCAAATAAGAGATGGGCTGGTGTGAGTAAAGTGATGTGGTACATGAGAATAGTGTGGGTAAAGTGTTGGGGTACATGGGGAAGGTGTGGGTAAAGTGTTGCGGTACATGGGGAAGGTGTGGGTCAAGTGTTGAGGTACATGGGGAAGGTGTGGGTAAAGTGTTGGGGTACATGGGGAAGGTGTGGGTAAAGTGTTGGGGTACATGTGGGAAGGTGTGGATAAAGTGTTGATGCACATGGGGAAGGTGTGGGTAAAGTGTTGGGGTACATGGGGAAGATGTTGTTAAAGTGTTGATGTACAAGGGGAAGGTGTGGGTAAAGTGTTGGGGTACATGGGGAAGGTGTGAGTGAAGTGTTGAGGTACATGGGGAAGGTGTGGGTAAAGTGTTGATGCACATGGGGAAGGTGTGGGTAAACTGTTGGGGTATATGTGGAAGGTGTGGGTCAAGTGTTGGGGTACATGGGGAAGGTGTGGGTTAAGTGTGGGGGTACAAGGGGAAGGTGTTGTTAAAGTGTTGATGTACATGGGGAAGGTGTGGGTTAAGTGTTGGGGTACATGGGGAAGGTGTGGGTTAAGTGTTGGGGTACATGGGAAAGGTGTGGGTTAAGTGTTGGGGTACATGGGAAAGGTGTGGGTAACATGTTGGGATACATGGGAAACGTGTGGGTAAAGTTGGGATACATGGGGAAGGTGTGGGTAAATTGTTGCGGTACATGGGGAAGGTGTGGGTAAAGTGTTGGGATATATGGGGAAAGTGTGGGTAACATATTGGGGTACATGGGGAAGGTGTGGGTAAAGTGTTGAGGTATATGGGGATGATGTGAGTAAAGTGTTGAGGTACATGGGGATGATGTGGGTAAAGTGTTGGTGTACATGGGGAAGATGTGGGTAAAGTGTTGGGGTACATGGAGAAGGTGTGGGTTAAGTGATGGGGTACATGGGGAAGGTGTGGGTAAATTGTTGGGGTACATGGGGAAGGTGTGGGTAAAGTGTTGGGATATATGGAGAAGGTGTGGGTAACATGTTGGGGTACATGGGGAAGGTGTGAGTAAAGTGTTGAGGTATATGGGGAAGATGTGGGTAAAGTGTTGAGGTACATGGGGATGATGTGGGTAAAGTGTTGGTGTACATGGGGAAGATGTGGGTAAAGTGTTGGGGTACATGGAGAAGGTGTGGGTTAAGTGATGGGGTACATGGGGAAGGTGTGGGTAAATTGTTGGGGTACATGGGGAAGGTGTGGGTAAAGTGTTGGGATATATGGAGAAGGTGTGGGTAACATGTTGGGATACATGGGGAAGGTGTGAGTAAAGTGTTGAGGTATATGGGGAAGATGTGGGTAAAGTGTTGGGGTACATGGGGAAGATGTGGGTAAAGTGTTGGGGTACATGGGGAAGGTGTTGTTAAAGTGTTGATGTACATGGGGAAGGTGTGGGTAAAGTGTTGGGGTACATGGGGAAGGTGTGGGTTAAGTGTTGGGGTACATGGGGAAGGTGTGGATTAAGTGTTGGGGTACATGGGGAAGGTGTGGTTAAAGTGTTGGGGTACATGGAGAAGGTGTGGGTTAAGTGATGGGGTACAAGGGGAAGGTGTTGGTAAAGTGTTGGGGTACATGGGGAAGGTGTGGGTAAAGTGTTGATGTACATGGGGAAGGTGTGGGTTAAGTGTTGGGGTACATGGGGAAGGTGTGGGTTAAGTGTTGGGGTACATGGGGAAGGTGTGGGTAAAGTGTTGGGGTACATGGAGAAGGTGTGGGTTAAGTGATGGGGTACAAGGGGAAGGTGTGGGTAAAGTGTTGGGGTACATGGGGAAGGTGTTGGTAAAGTGTTGATGTACATGGGGAAGGTGTGGGTTAAGTGTTGGGGTACATGGGGAAGGTGTGGGTTAAGTGTTGGGGTACATGGGGAAGGTGTGGGTAACATGTTGGGGTACATGGGAAAGGTGTGGGTAAAGTTGGGGTACAAGGGGAAGGTGTGAGTAACATGTTGGGGTACATGGGGAAGGTGTGGGTAGAGTGTTGAGGTACGTGGGGGTGGTGTGGGTAACATGTTGGGGTATCAGAATTCTGATTCCGATTCTGATGTTGGGGTACATGGGGAAGGTGTGAGTAAAGTGTTGAGGTATGCGGGGGTGGTGAGGGAAACGTTGGGGTACATGGGCAGGCGAGGTGAGTGAATTATTGGTGTACATGTTACATGTTAATTTAAAATTGCTTCAATTTCCAGACAGTTGTCTTGTTTTTTTCTTCTTCTTTGTTGTTGCTGTGCTAATGCTGTAAAAGACATCAGCGTGTTGTAAATAGTCATCAAGACATCATCCTCTTTTCCCACTAATAGACTGGCTTGTACTTGAGTCCTCCTGGTAATTTCCCAGGTGTTGTTTTATTCTGTTTGATTGCTGCATCAAATTTCCTGGAATTTTGTCTTTGTTTTGTATTTATACCTTTGATCCCCTTCTCTGTTAATTACTGCTGAATTTTTAGAATAATATATAATAGCGCGTATGGGAAAGAGACTCTCTCTCTCTCTCACTCTATCTCACACACACACACTCATGACTTGAAGTCTTGTTCTCTCAGCATGAACACAGTCTGGTGTGTGTAACTAGACTCAGGAGGGGATCTTTAATGTGAATCCCTCTAATCAAGTGATGGCCTCTACATTAACACCTTTAATCAGAGCACACTGCTCCTGCACGGCCGTAAACATGCATTTAAATTGTTTTATGAGTTTACTGCAATATTTATGTTGTAAGTTAGCTGACAAAATGCAGCTTGTTTAGAAACAAATAGTATTGTGTGTGTTTATCACTGAGAACTAGACTGCAGATATTGGATTATAAATAGCAGCCGCATTAAAGAACTGTTTTAGTCTTGTTCAAATGAAAATGTTCAGTACTGGGAAAGCAGAGAAGTGCGATTCAAATAAATCAAGTAATAAAATACACAGGAGAAAAACGAAAAACGAGCGAAACTCTATGAGTAGCTAGACATGCATTAAAAACAGAAACATTAACGTGGAGGAGATAAATAAAGATCACAGACTGTAATCAATAAAAATAAATTAAATGTATGTCTCTCTCTCTCTCTCTCTCTCTCTCTTTCTCTCTCACCATAGCCAGACTGTCACCTTCACCTCCACCTGAGATGGGCTGATAACCCGTACGTTTCTGGGACGGTCCACACTAAAGACTCCGCCCCCGGCCTCATCATGGGTGCAGGTCAGTGCCAAAAAGAAGCTCTTTTATAAACACAGAAATTTTAGACAGAGAAAAGTTTCCGCAGTTTAGGCCAAATCCAGCAATTCATTTAAGAGAGGAGTTCAATTAGATTGTAGTCAGGCGTGCACTTCTGAGATAAACAGCCAAACCCAGCTCATGTTTCAAAGCAGAATGAAGCGAGATGCAAATTATTCTTATTGCCTGCTGTTCAGTTAGGATGCTGGAGGACATCTGGATAGTTTTTTTAATTTTCTATTGCCTCTGTGTAGTGAATGATAACGCTTTAGACCTTTATTTTAATTAATGGGATTAATAAAAGTAGTAATACGTTTTTTCCTTATTTGAACAAACCTTATGAAAATATAAGTGTTGATAAACAAAATGGTCAGTTAATAGAGTACTAAATGTCTAACTGCTAAATAATTGATCTGTTACTTTATAGTAACTGATGCTTAAAGTAACAATTAATGCACAATCAAATGATGAGCAATCAGAATAAATGATTAATGTGTCAACTACAGGGTAATATTATACACATGATGTCACATGTTTATTTGATTGATTGATTGATTGATTTGATTGATCACACATTACTCAAAAACCTCATGATCATGAAATGTGTATGATTTTTCTGTAAGAGTAGTAAATTATTCTTCTCTACTCAAACTCAAGAGACGTAGAAACAGGAAGTATGTGTGTATGCTTTTCCTCTCTCTCCCTCTCTCTCTCTCTGTCACGTTCTCATCATCGGCATATGTTGCTTCACAGGAATATTATTACATTTTGTTCAGCTTCAACGGTTTTGCACTACATCCAGCCTTTGATGTCAAATGGCGCCCCTGGCCATGTTCTCTCAGCTTCCTGTCTTAAATGGGTGTCCTCTTTTTTCTGTCTCTCGCTTTCTCTCTCTTTCTCTCTCTCTCTCGCTCTCTTTTTCTCTCTCTCTCTATGTTTTCTAATCACATGAAAGGAGAAAATCACACCTTTGCACTGACTTTAAACAGGATGAATTAAAAAGCAGACATACCCTGCTAATCTGTAACAATTTCTCTTTCTCTCTTCTCTCTGTCTGTCTCTCTTTCTTTTCACTTTCTCTCTCTCTCTCTCTCTCTCTCTCTCAATCAGGCAATCTTGGCTCTCAGTTGGTTGAATATAAAGAGGAAATGTACATCACCAATGATTGTGGAAAGACCTGGAGACAGGTGAGGACATTCAGTAAAAGAAATATTGAAAAAAAGGAGTGATAGAACTTTCTGAGATTTTTTCTCATCACAATGCCACAGTCGTCCAGGCTAGAAGTCCATAACTGTCCTGCTCTCGAGGAGGAAGCAACAGCCTTCCTCTGTCCCTTGTCAATTAGAGCAATGCTAGCCAGTCATGGTGTCTCGTGTATAAATAATGGCACTCTCCTCCAGTAATGTTGCATGCAGTTGGAAAAGAGCCGGTGGCTGAATTCACGTCTCTGAGGGAGCATGTGTTAGCCTTCATCCTCCCAGATTTTGGAGCTTTTTGGCTATCTCTCTCTCTCTGGCTTTCTCTCTCTCTCTCTCTCTCTCTCTCTCTCTTTTTCTCCTACTTTTTCATTCTTGCTGCATCAGCATTTTACTTCCTCAATCACTTTTATCCCTTTCATAATCTCTTCCATTTTCATTTTCATTTCAATTTCAGGATGTAACTCTGATTAGCTCTGCAAAATAAATGTTCCTCCTGCATTCCCCATGCTCTCTATCCCTCTCTCTCCTTACTGTTTGACTCGCTCTCGTTCTCATGCGGTTAGTGGATGAAATTGGTTTGCACTGTTGAGTTCTGCATTCTGATTGGTCAGAAGGTGTTGATTAATCTTCTATAACAGCAGCTCTGACAGTAGTGCAGCTGCAAATTACGGTCTTATATTAATGCGTTCGTTCTAATACGTTATCGTTTCAGTAGTAAAAGCTCATTCACAGGGACGTGTATGTTTATTTAACATTCATGGAGGGAGTCTCCAGTGTCAGCGCTTTGTAATAGTCAGAGATAAAGCTGTAATCTTTCTGACATTTTGATTTATTCTTTGCAGTTTCTCTGTAACGTTTTTTGTTTGTTTGTTTTTGAGGGAACGACTGTTTATAGCTGCATAACATTAAATGTAATTATAAGTGGATAAAAAGTACAATGTATCATTCTTAAATGAATAAAACTTGTAATTATTGTAAAGTAAATTGCTGTGGTATAACAATTCAGGATGTAACAATAGCTATGCATCATCACACCATCATCACTGTTACAGCAACAGACAGAGTGTGTTCTTCTTTTCGTCACAGTTCCCAGAACCTGATTAGTCCTCACTTTCTGGGCAGCTAAATGCATTTGGAGGGGAGCCCTAACTGCTTCATTTTGTATAAATAGATTGGCCTGCATTTGGCTATAGTATCTCATTGATTGAGAAAGAAAAAGTTTTTCCCATCCAGAGATCAGGACCAATGCTTACATTACACTGATGATGAAAAACTCTCTTGAGAGGAACCAGTCTCTAAAGGACATCCTCTGGTTGACACCGGAGAGTGCGGTTATAAATCATTACAGTATACAGGTGTAGAAGAGGAACGATAAACAGTACTGAGTGTATTTCCAGGATGTTCAGTATGAGCAGATTGTGAATAAGACCCTGGGATGAGCAACAGAACAGTCTTTATGACTACAGCAGCAGCTCTTGGGTATAAATCTACAGAATCCAGACGAGATTGAGGCATTAACTGTTTTAGGAAGTGTACATTTTGAAGGTCACGGCCACTGTGAGTCACAACTGCAGAAGCTTCAAGCAGAGGTTTGGTTGTATTTTAGGTGGAACTGCCATGAGCAGAACGTCAACAATGCTTATCTGAGTTAATATTTTCTCAGGTGTTTGAAGAGGAGCACCACATCCTGTATCTGGATCACGGCGGCGTCATCGTGGCCATCAAAGACACGTCCATCCCATTAAAGATCCTCAAGTATGTACGCTTTTCAAGTAGCTGGCTTCTGCACTTTGGAACACAAATCTCACTCTGATGTTAGTTGGTGTGACAGGAAATTAATTAGAGGAACAGATTAGAGGGGAGATTTGCCTCAAGGCAAAGATGGTGTACAGCATCAGAAGAGAGAGAGAGAGAGAATGAGAGAGAGAGAGAGAGAGAGAGAGAGAGAACGACAAGAGAGCGACAGAAGGAATACTTGCTTATCCTTGTTCCACACATTCGGCCCTAGAGAGACTCTCGAGTAAATTCATCTTCCCATTCGAGAGGCTCTTCTCTCGTTCTCTCATCCCTCATTCCCTCTCTCTTCCTTTGATCCCTGTGTTTCTTTCCCTCGTTACTCATTTAGAGAGATTTCAGGATCTGTCAGATATGAAGTGATGTCTGGCCTGAGAGGGAGAAAAATGATGAAGTGTGCCTGAAAAAATCCCTTAAGTTGTCAGGAGGCATTACAGTACACACACACACACACACACACACACAAACACACAAAGTCACTGTAAAACCCGGATTTTGTAAAGCTCCAAGACAAGTTAAAGTCCTGAGCATATGCAAAAGCTCGAACACGTGCGGCGTGGCAGGCAATGCAGCTCCAAGCCACCGTTCATGTGTTCACATATTTTTAGCATGTTGCAGTGAGTGAAGGATGAAAAATGTAAAAAAAAGCGAGAAGTAAAATTACCATATAGAGCACGAGAGCATGAGTCACAGCTTGCTTTTCTTAGCTCTTGTCAGATGAGCTGGAAAGCAGAAAGCGACTCACGACTCCATCAGCTAGTGTTCATTTCAGTCTAAATCTCAGTGTCTGATGAAGGAATGATGACGAAGGAGACGGTATTTCACCCAGAGCATGTGTAACTCCAGGAAATGCAATTAACAAGCGTATAAAGAGGTTAAATATGGCATCAAAGAATATCAGTTTAAAGTTTTATGACATAATTCAATTTAAAATGCATGTACAGTGTTCACACTGGGACATTTAGCAATACGTAATGCATTATTAATATCTGGATGATGTGCTGGAACTGCCGAAAAATTAAGTGTTGAATGCTGGACCCTTTCTCCACTCAGGGGTGGGGGATCATGGCCCGCTCTGTGTAGATGAAGGGGCGGAGCTATCGGAGGAAGCTGTGGTTTGAATCTTTTTTTTAAATGGCTGATGAAACACATGAGACAAGAGCTGCTACCCTACATACACCAGACATTTTGGGTTTTAAAATAAGCTGCTGTTCCTGCAGAGGCTTGTGGCTCAAAGTTGTGACATAAGGTACAATTAACAGCCGACATCGCTAGCAAAAAAATCAGAGAGAAAAATAGAGCTAGTCTAGTGTATGGTGGTCAATGGGAAAGCTATTTTTTTCCCATATATGCACCGAGTAACAGTAAGAAAACAGAGTGACTGTTATTTAATAGCCTAATAACAACTCCTCTATTTTTATAGACCAAAGGGACAATAGTCCCAGTTTCTTGTTTTCTGCTGGGTCTGAGACTTATGAATTCGTAGGTCAGAGTTCACCTAGATGAAGTCAGCATGAAGTGAGAGTAAGCATTCTTTCCTATGCCCTATCTGGATGGGATTAATTGTGCATGGGTACTGGGGTAATTGCCTATTTTACAGGCGCTCCTCTGTGACTTTATTTCTGTCTGGATTGGCCATGATGGTGTTTTTCTCCATCCTCCTCTGAGAAAATTACAGCCCGAATTATCTACTGTTTTTCACCAAATTCAGCAGTGGTCTGATCATTTTAATCCGGATACACATGTCTGTAATTTTCTATTCAGATGTCGCCTCGTGTTGGAAAAAAAAGATGTTTGACTGCTGCTACTTGCCGTATTTAGTCTTGTATCATCCATATCAGTGACCAGATATTAAATTACTTTCCTAGTCACAAAACAAAAAAAAAAAAGATGATGCTTCAGTTTTATTGTTTTTTTATATTGTTGCTGGAACTTTGGTTCTCCCCAAACTGAAAGAAGAGCCAGCATCTCTTCTCTACTCCAGTGCCTCTTCGACCACTTGGACACCATGTTGTCAATGGAGTATGATCACATGACCACATGATGCAAACATCCGGGTTTATAGAAAATACGGCCCACTAGAAACTCGCTCCTCCTGTGGTGATTTTACTGCTGTATCACTGCTGTATCACTGATTTTATTACTGATAAACTAATCCAATCTGAATAGGGCTTTTGACGTCCAGCGTCCTTTCGGTGTCCTTGTCCTCATTTTCCATAAGGTCAATATGCAGTATGGCAGCAACAAACCAGGATAATCAACTGCATAGTCTAAGTCAAACAGGCAAATGTCAAAACAATGAACATAGAAGACAGACGCGGGGAGGCGGGACTTATGGACATGAAGAACGATAAGACTTCACAATGAAAATAAATTATACATACACAAACATATCCGGGGTGAACACAGAGGATAACAGATCAATGATAAGTCAGGGGTGAAGAAATGACAAAACCAAAACAAAATGTAAACATAAGCGTATAAATGACGATCGTCGCTATGGGAACCATGAAGCAAAACAGGAATCTGTGACCGTATCAGGTCACTGCTGAATGCTGTAGGTTGCTTATAGTAAGGAAAGATAGTGAAATAAAACAGCACAGGTTAATGAAAGATGGCATGAGTCCGTGACAGAAGTTGGTGCCAGTGATGTAAGACAGCGCAGGTCGATGATGTTGTCAATAACTTAGGCAGTGCGGGTTAATGATGTAAGACAGAGCAAGTAAAGTTGGCACAGGGTGATTGGATTTAGTTTGGGAAGGAAATCAGTGATGTAAGATGTTGTGTCTCTACAGGTTCAGTGTGGATGAAGGACGTACATGGAGCATCCACAATTTCACCAGCACCTCGGTGTTCGTGGATGGCTTGCTGAGCGAACCCGGAGATGAGACGCTGGTTATGACGTGAGTCCTGACCTCTGTTCCTTACGTGTTCACTTCCATCTGATCCTCACTTGCCTCGTTCCTTATCACCTCCACCTGTCTATTACCACCTCCTGTCTCTCACACCTTCCTGTCTTTCAGCTTTACCTGTTTATTCCTCATCTCTAACTGTCTCCTGGTACACTGACCTCTCTTTCTTCCCTCAACTGTCATCCCTCAGATCCACCATATGAGTCATATGCATATGAGTCACACCTTTACCTGTTCATTATCTATAATTTACTTCCTCTTCCTGACAGTCTGTCTGAACTTCACTTCTCCACACTCAAACGTACAGATACCTTCAGCTGTCCTTCAATAAAACCTGTCCCTCATCTCCACTTTTATGCCTCACAGTCACTTTTCTTTCCCCTCACTTTTAGCTGTAGTCCACCTCCACTGATCTGTCCATATCTCCATCCATCCATCCCTCACATTACCCTGTTCATTAGTGTATCTACAGTATATGAACTTCACCTACACCAGTTTGTCCTTCACCACCACCTGTCCTTCAATTCGATCTGGTCCTCACCTCAACTTGTCTTTCAGGCAACTTTACCTCCATCTTTCTTTTTTCTCCTCCATGCGCCCCGAGTGTATTCACCTGTTGGAATTCCAGTCCTCACTCACATTCACCCGTTCCGATACATGAACTGTACCTTCACCTAGCTTTCATCGTAACCTGACACCTGACCTTTAGCTGTCCTGTTCCTCCACCTGTCCACTTTCCTCACATTCACCATCTCCATCCTTCCCTCACATTCACCTGTTAATTAGTGCACATATAACCATCTCACCTGCACCAGTCTGTCCTTCACCACCATTTAAACATTACCTTTATCTGTCCGTCAAGTCCATCTGGTCCTCACCTCTACCTGTCGGCCCTTCACCTTCACCTTACTCTGTCTTCCTCTCTCCACCCATCCCTCACCTCCATTCATCCATCCATTAGGACAAATCCTCTATCTGTCCATCAAGTCCATCTAGTTCTCACCTCCAGCCTTCTGTCCATCACCATCACCTACAGCCACCTGTCCCTCACCTCCATTCATCCATTAGGTCAAATCCTCTATTTGTCCCTCAATTCCATCTGGTTCTCACCTCTGCCTGTCTGTCCATCACTATCACCCCCACCTGTCTTTCATTCATCATCTATCTGTCCATTAGGAAAAGCCCTCTATCTGTCCCACATTTCTATCTGGTCCCCACTAACACCTGTCTGTCCATCAGCTTAACCTCCATCTGTCTATCCTTCTCCTCTACCTATCCCTCACCTCCATTCATTAGGACAAATCCTCTATCTGTTCCTCAGTTCCATCTGGTTCTCACTTCTACCTGTCTGTCTATCTATTCCTTCTCCTCCACCTGTCCTTGAGTGCATCCACCTGTCTGATTTTCACTCCTACACTGCATCCACCTGTTAACTGGTAGATGAACTACACCTTCACCTGTTGTAACATCGCAACCTGTCCCACATTTCCAGTTTGGTCCATTCTTACACCTTCAACTCAATTTGTCTGTTAGTTCTAAAAAAACCATGAATCTTCCAAACACCTGAATGTGCATCACCTCCATCTGTGCCTCACACCCATCCAACATTCTATCCCTCACCTCCCCCACCTTCACCTGCTACTCATCCACACCTGTCCTTCAGTAGAATCACTTCAATCACTTTCTCCATCTTGAAGATATAACAACTCTCGAAAAAAAACAGCCAGCACATTAAAACCTGCAGTGCTTGAGGACCAAATCAACATCTGCTGTGATCAAAGCAGCAATCAGCTTGCTACTGAGCTCTGACGGTTTAAACTAGAGCTTGTGTGTATGTTTGCTTTTCTGGGTCCAAATCCAACACAGTGTAGCATGCTTCACAGCGTGAGTTGAAGAAACTGTAATTGTCCGTAAGACTTAGTATATGATTTTCACCACCGCGGGATTCTAGAGGACTTGATTGGGGTCATCATGGACAATGGTCAGTGATAGGACGTCTTGTTCAGTGAGGTGTGTGTGTGTGTGTGTGTGTGTGTGGGTGTGTGAATGATGTTCTGATGACAGGTGTGAAATGATTTGCCACTGGATTTCGATTTTTAGTGGTGTGGAACTCGAGCTGATAATGAAACGTTGGGGCAGAGGGAATCGTGGTGAAGACAACAAGAGTGGAAGGAGATGTCTCTATCTTTTTAGGGTTTAGCTTTATTTGTGTGGCAGAACTCTCTAGAAAGCAACTTTATGGAAAATGCTGATTCATGTTAGGTGTGATGAAGCAGAGTTACTGTTACCACTCTGAAACTGATTATTTTCCTATAACAGCATGCCCCAAAGTGTTTTATTTCTTTCATAACACAGAACTTTGCCAAATATTCATTTTTTGTATTTATCAGTGCCATGTAATCCTTTTTATCTGTTTACAGTTACATTTAATGTTGTGCAACATCTGCAAAAACAAGTTCCTGTTCTCAATTACATTATAGCAGCTATAAAAAAAAAGTCGTTCCCTCACCAGCCTCTCTTTTTCCTCTCTCTAGAATTTAATAAGACGAAAAACACACAGCTTGTCCTGTTACAGAGAAACCACGAAGCGTAAATTCCTCTGTCCTGACGATGTCAGAAACCTTGTTACAGCTTTACCTTTACCTCTGACTGTTACAAAGCACTGACACTGGAGACTCCTTCCATAAACGTTACAGACGTTGATGCGGAGCGTCTGCTGTACACGTCCCTGTGAATGAGCTGTTACTATAGAAACGATAACGTATTCGAACGAGCGCGTTAATATAAACCCGCACGACTGTCAGAGCTGCTGTTCTAGAAAACTAATCAACACCTTCTGACCAATCAGAATGCAGAACTCATCAGTGTACTATATTGTAGTATGTTGGATATTATACTGTAGTGTAATGTTCAGCCTGCTGGAATATTTGACAAATAATTTATTGTTTAAAACGGATTTCTTACAGTTCAGCAGAGCGCAGTGGCGTGAGGTTTTGGCTAAAGCTTCAGCAGATATTTTGAGAGAAATTTAAGCCCAGAAACTTTGGCTCAGAGATATTTTGGCCCTGGGCTACGGTTCCTAGTGCATTTCTACTGTACTACTTCAGTGACTAAAAATATGTGTGACACTGAGAACATCATATTTTCAGTCTAGTATTTTAGATTCTTCATATCTATCCAGGTTTTTTTCTTCTAATTTGTTTTATGTTCCTTTGTATCGCAGGCTTTCTTGTGCTGTTTTAGCATAATTCAGTGTAAGCATAGTTTAGCATATTTTTAAACATAAACACGTGTTAGCATAGTTCAGATGTTGTCAATATAACATCTTCAAGTTACTGAATGTCTGCATCAGTCCGTAACGTTATTCATTCAGTTTCATTCATACTCTAAAACCCTAGTCTTATTTTCCCTGTTTAATGCTTGCAGATAGTGAGTAAAAGTTTCAATGTATTTCCAATATGCTAGAGTAATAATAAACAAAATATTATTACATAGCCATAATTTCTACTCTTTATGGCTTAGAGTTTACAGGGTAGATATTTGCCCCTGCCCTTACAGAGGGCTTATTTCTGGCTCTTGTGCTCCATGTTAAGCCGTGTTTAACTCGAACCTGATACCAGTAAAGGCAGGAAGGGGACCAGTGAGGAGATCTTCATATTTTGAGAGTTAATTGAACTCCTGGTTGTTAAACGGGCTGCGTTTCACAGAAAGAGCGCTCTCACAGACATTTCACTCAGCCGTTTGTGTTTCAGCCCTAAATCATAAATCTAGACTGCCATCTTGTGGCTGCTTTTTTTCTCCAGCCTCTGTAGACTGTTCACTGTGGCTCCTTTAGCTTAGTATTTTTTTTTTATATTTATATATATTTTTTTGATTATATATATTTGTGTGTGTGTGTGTGTGTGTGTGTGTGTGTGTGTAGCGTATTTGGTCACATTAGCTATCGGTCAGACTGGGAGCTGGTGAAGGTGGATTTCCGTCAGTCTTTCCCCCAGCAGTGTAACGAGGACGACTACGACTCGTGGAAACTCACTAACCTACAGGTACTCAACACCTCTTATCATACCTGTCTGTCTCTCTAGCTGTCTGTCTGTTTTTCTTTCTGTATATATATTTGTCTCTGTGCTTATTCTTCCTGTCTGTACCTGTCTGTGTTTCTCTGTCTGTCTGTCTGTCTACATGTCTGCCTCTGTACGTATTCTCTCTTTACTTAACTCAATAACTTATTAACCATAGAAGATAATTATTTATTAAGTCCTGAGACATGTCTCTCTCTTTACCTGTCTGTCTGCCTCTCTGTTTATCTCTCTGTCTGTCTCTCTCTTTACCTGTCTGTCTGCCTCTCTGTTTATCTCTCTGTCTGTCTCTCTCTTTACCTGTCTGTCTGCCTCTCTGTTTATCTCTCTGTCTGTCTCTCTCTTTACCTGTCTGTCTGCCTCTCTGTTTATCTCTGTCTGTCTCTCTGTTTATCTCTCTGTCTGTCTCTCTGTTTATCTCTCTGTCTGTCTCTCTGTTTATCTCTCTGTCTGTCTGCCTCTCTGTTTATCTCTCTGTCTGTCTCTCTGTTTATCTCTCTGTCTGTCTCTCTGTTTATCTCTCTCTCTGCCTCTCTGTTTATCTCTCTGTCTGTCTCTCTCTTTACCTGTCTGTCTGCCTCTCTGTTTATCTCTGTCTGTCTCTCTGTTTATCTCTCTGTCTGTCTCTCTGTTTATCTCTCTCTCTGCCTCTCTGTTTATCTCTCTGTCTGTCTCTCTGTTTATCTCTCTGTCTGCCTCTCTGTTTATCTCTCTGTCTGCCTCTCTGTTTATCTCTCTGTCTGTCTCTCTGTTTATCTCTCTGTCTGTCTCTCTGTTTATCTCTCTGTCTGTCTGCCTCTCTGTTTATCTCTCTGTCTGTCTCTCTGTTTATCTCTCTGTCTGTCTCTCTGTTTATCTGTCTGTCTGTCTCTCTGTTTATCTCTCTGTCTGTCTCTCTGTTTATCTCTCTGTCTGCCTCTCTGTTTATCTCTCTGTCTGACTCTCTGTTTATCTCTCTGTCTGCCTCTCTGTTTATCTTTCTGTCTGCCTCTCTGTTTATCTGTCTGTCTGCCTCTCTGTTTATCTCTCTCTCTGCCTCTCTGTTTATCTCTCTGTCTGCCTCTCTGTTTATTTATCTGTCTGTCTCTCTCTTTACCTGTCTGTCTGCCTCTCTGTTTATCTCTCTGTCTGTCTCTCTGTTTATCTCTCTGTCTGACTCTCTGTTTATCTCTCTGTCTGTCTGCCTCTCTGTTTATCTCTCTGTCTGTCTCTCTGTTTATCTCTCTGTCTGCCTCTCTGTTTATCTCTCTGTCTGCCTCTCTGTTTATCTCTCTGTCTGTCTCTCTGTTTATCTCTCTGTCTGTCTCTCTGTTTATCTGTCTGTCTGTCTCTCTGTTTATCTCTCTGTCTGTCTCTCTGTTTATCTCTCTGTCTGCCTCTCTGTTTATCTCTCTGTCTGACTCTCTGTTTATCTCTCTGTCTGACTCTCTGTTTATCTTTCTGTCTGCCTCTCTGTTTATCTCTCTGTCTGCCTCTCTGTTTATCTCTCTCTCTGCCTCTCTGTTTATCTCTCTGTCTGCCTCTCTGTTTATTTATCTGTCTGTCTCTCTGTTTATCTCTCTCTCTGCCTCTCTGTTTATCTCTCTCTCTGCCTCTCTGTTTATTTATCTGTCTGTCTCTCTGTTTATTTATCTGTCTGTCTCTCTGTTTATCTCTCTGTCTGTCTCTCTGTTTATCTTTCTGTCTGCCTCTCTGTTTATCTCTCTGTCTGTCTCTCTGTTTATCTCTCTGTCTGTCTCTCTGTTTATCTCTCTGTCTGCCTCTCTGTTTATCTCTCTGTCTGCCTCTCTGTTTATCTCTCTGTCTGCCTCTCTGTTTATCTCTCTGTCTGACTCTCTGTTTATCTCTCTGTCTGTCTCTCTGTTTATCTCTCTGTCTGCCTCTCTGTTTATCTGTCTGTCTGTCTCTCTGTTTATCTCTCTGTCTGTCTCTCTGTTTATCTCTCTGTCTGACTCTCTGTTTATCTCTCTGTCTGTCTGCCTCTCTGTTTATCTCTCTGTCTGTCTCTCTGTTTATCTCTCTGTCTGCCTCTCTGTTTATCTCTCTGTCTGCCTCTCTGTTTATCTCTCTGTCTGTCTCTCTGTTTATCTCTCTGTCTGTCTCTCTGTTTATCTCTCTGTCTGTCTCTCTGTTTATCTCTCTGTCTGTCTCTCTGTTTATCTTTCTGTCTGACTCTCTGTTTATCTCTCTGTCTGTCTCTCTGTTTATCTCTCTGTCTGACTCTCTGTTTATCTCTCTGTCTGTCTCTCTGTTTATCTCTCTGTCTGTCTCTCTGTTTATCTTTCTGTCTGCCTCTCTGTTTATCTCTCTGTCTGCCTCTCTGTTTATCTTTCTGTCTGCCTCTCTGTTTATCTGTCTGTCTGCCTCTCTGTTTATCTCTCTCTCTGCCTCTCTGTTTATCTCTCTGTCTGCCTCTCTGTTTATTTATCTGTCTGTCTCTCTGTTTATTTATCTGTCTGTCTCTCTGTTTATCTCTCTGTCTGTCTCTCTGTTTATCTCTCTGTCTGCCTCTCTGTTTATCTCTCTGTCTGCCTCTCTGTTTATCTCTCTGTCTGCCTCTCTGTTTATCTCTCTGTCTGCCTCTCTGTTTATCTCTCTGTCTGTCTCTCTGTTTATCCGTCTGTCTGTCTCTCTGTTTATCCCTCTGTCTGCCTCTCTGTTTATCTCTCTGTCTGCCTCTCTGTTTATCTCTCTGTCTGTCTCTCTGTTTATCCGTCTGTCTGTCTCTCTGTTTATCTCTCTGTCTGCCTCTCTGTTTATCTCTCTGTCTGACTCTCTGTTTATCTCTCTGTCTGACTCTCTGTTTATCTCTCTGTCTGCCTCTCTGTTTATCTTTCTGTCTGCCTCTCTGTTTATCTCTCTGTCTGCCTCTCTGTTTATCTCTCTCTCTGCCTCTCTGTTTATCTCTCTGTCTGCCTCTCTGTTTATCTCTCTGTCTGCCTCTCTGTTTATCTTTCTGTCTGCCTCTCTGTTTATTCTACCTAAATATTTGTATTCATTTATGTAAATATCTGTTATCTCTATTTTCTTTTCTTAATCTATTTACCTGTCTGTCTGTCTGCCTGTCTTTCTTCTGTCTGTTTATCTGTCTGTCCTATCATTTTGTATCTCTTTGTTCACCTGTCTACATGTCGTTCCATTTACTTATTCTACTGATCTGTCCATCTGTCTCTCTATCTGTCTCTCTGTCTGTCTGTCCACCCACCTGTCTGTATGTTGACCTGTTTATCCATGTATTCGTCTATCTGTCTATCCATCTGTTTATCTATTTATCATTCTTTTTGTTTGCCTGTCTTTCTACCTTTCTCTTTATCTATTTGTCTGCCTACTTATTACTGTTATTTTGTCTTTCCGCAGGGAGAGAGTTGCATCATGGGACAGGAGCGAATGTACAGAAGAAGGAAGGAGTCGTCTCTGTGCATTAAAGGGAAGAGCTACACGTCGGCGCTAACGGCTAAACCCTGTCAGTGCACGGAGAAAGACTTCAGCTGGTACTGAGCTCACCTTCTGCCTCTGAATAGCAGCACATTTCAGCCTGCTTTCATTTCACACTGCGTCTTTTTTCACTCGACCGCCAGCGCGCGGTTTTACACGCGACCCAATGAAAAGACGCAGGTGCACACGGGCAAAATGTGGACGCTTTAAAAAGTGCTTCTGTGTGCTTTTTTCAATTTTATCACAGCAGAGCTTTTCTAAATTTTGAACCAAATTTCAACTCTTCAGAAAAGTGCTGAGTCACACCAAACTCTCTTTTATCACTCGGCCAATCAGGTCGCAGATCAGGGGAGGAGTAGGGGAGGGGTGCGAATGAGAAAAAAAAACAAAATGGAGGATCGAATGTAGGTAAAAAATTAGACTTGATATTGAGTGAATATGAGGAGATTTACAGCAGACGATCAGATGATCTTTGTTTTTTTGATAACGCTAGATATTCAGCTAGCTAATTAGCAATCAGAAAGCAGAAGTGGTAACAGCGTTGTTATGGTTACAGTGTGTGCATTATGTGTTTCTTTTCATATTCAGCACAAAAAGCGCAACAGAAAGGGATGTTTCTGTGGAGGAAAAAAGCCTAAACCGCTTTACAATGCCTCACTGTGACAGAAACAACAGATAACATGCTAACTGGTGAATAACCAGCATTAACTAGCTCTCAGTTAGCTCTCACCTTTGTTAGCAGTGCCTTAAAAACAGATATTGCAATGCCTTCTGGGTAATTTATACTCTGAAAATCTGACATTTTATTTGGAAACATTGAAAGAGGCATTTTGAGTTAAAAAAAAACACACACATCTGTCTGTACTAATGCATTGTTTAGTGATACACTTTTTAAATTTTGTGTGTGTGTGTGTGTGTGTGTGTGTGTGTGTGTGTTGTAGTGACTATGGATTTGAGCGCAGCCCGAAAGCAGAGGGTGATCGCTGTTACCATGACTTCTGGCACGATCCTGAATCTCCGCCCGAAAACTGCCATTTGGGACACACCTACCAGACCAGCACAGGGTACCACACACACACACACACACACACACACACACACACACACACATAGCTTTAAACGGTGTGTATACATCCCGACAGTCCTCAGGCTGCTCATTATATGAATAGACATGAACATAGAGCACAGATCAAAGAAGAGCTCACTGAATATTCAGTCATATGCAAATATATGCAAATAGAGTTTAATATTCAAACAATATATGTTCTTCAAGGAAAATGAGAGAAAACACCTGTTCTGAAACATGCACGTGCAAACACCTTTATTTTACACATGCAATCACACACACATACACACACACACACACATGCAAGTGGTGGGATTTGAGCTGTGTTAAGCAGAGCATGACTGCAACATAGCAAGCTCTCAACAGGGCCTTATATCCTGCTAACAGGACACACACACACACACACACACACACACACACACACGCACACACACACACTTGAAGCTCATTCTATATGGGAATGTCACAGAATCAGTCACTGTAGTGAATACTAATGAGAAAATGCATTAGATGTGTGTTCATCGTTCTGAGTATGCCTTCAGTGTGTGTGTGTGTGTGTGTGTGTGTGTGTGTGTGTGTGTGTGTGTGTGTGTGCAGTTACAGTTGAATTTCTAACCCTGAGTGTGTGTTTTTTTCTCCACAGCTACCGTAAGCTCATCTCGAACGTGTGTGAAGGCGGAGTGAATAAAGAGGAGAGCGGGAAGCAGCACGCCTGCCCTCTGATGCCCCCTAGAGGCCTACAACTGGGCATCAAGGGGCAGATGCTCACTGTGGCGCCTGGTGATGACATCACCTTCATCGTCCATCAGGAGCGGGTGTGGTGTGGTTTCTGTAGCTCAGATATAATGACAGGACTGATGATGGAACATACAGTCTATGTGATATAAATAAAAGTGAAGAAACCCTTTATATTTAGTTTTATTCAAGCAGCGACGTAGCAGGAGGATTAGTGTAAAAGTTATTTTATTGTGAAAGTGTGTGGAACTGTTTTCTAAATCGTCTGGAGTGAACGTGAACACGTTAAAAAGAAACAGAGAGCAGTTCTGAGATAATATCCTGTCTGATGGTTAAACAGTCAAGGGCCTGTTTTGGTTCTTTTAGTTTTGCATTTAATAACTTTAATAAACTTTAATAGCCAGCACTTACACAGGGTGCAAAATGTGCGTCTACTTCATCACAAGCTCGACGCAGAAGACGTGATTTAGTTCAGTAACACGGTTTCAATCATACAGATCAAATCTAACGTACAACTCCGCCTTCAAACTCCAGGCCACGCCCCCTGTTCCAGTCTAACGCTTGTGTGGAACTGATTTCAATTGCTTATGGAATATTCACACACATCTGACACGTGATTACTGGCTAATATGTAATCATGTGAAAAAAAATACATATTAAGGTACATTTCAACATTATGCCCTGAAACTGAACATGTAAATTTGAGTAAACATATACGACATCATGTAAACACACATGATAAATAAATAAAGGAATTAATTAAATAAAATAATAGAGTATAATAAATTAATAATGAATTGTAATAAATTAATAATGAATTTAAAAAAAAAAGCCACTTTTACACATTACATTTGTACAAAATTAACATGAAAAATAAATGAATCATGTGAAAAATATATGATTTATGGGTAAAAATAAATAAATCATTAAAAAAAAAAGAAGATAAGTGAATAAATTGTATAAAATGAACATGAGAAATTTATAATGTAAAAAATTAAATGTGAAAAAATTTACTATTTATGAAAATAAATGAAATTTGAGAAAAAAAAACATGAACATGAAACTGAATTAAATATTTTTAAAAATAAAAAATATGTATAAATATGAAATATGTATAAATGTAAAGTATAATTTCTCAGAGGGTCGAGGCTATAATTTTGTAGCCGCAGTGCAAAAGTGAAGAAGCAGCGTTTAGACGGCGAGTCGTTATATTTGATGATTAAACATTTCCTTTACTAGTAAAAGATTTCAGCTTTACAGATTTACAGTGCTCATTCTCAAACTGCTGAGGTTTTAGAATTATATTTCAGTGCATGTTCTCTCTCTCTCTCTCTCTCTCTCTCTCTCTCTCTCTCTCAGGGTGACACGAGCAGTACCCGGTACCAGGTGGACCTCTCTGACGGAGTGCGGGCGATTTATCAGAACCTAACGGTGACAGATGAACCGATCCAGCATCGTTATGAGAAGACGGGTTTTTATCGGGTCAGCGTGAAGGCGGAGAACGCAGCCGGTCACGATCAGGCCACGCTGTACATCCGGGTCACACGTGAGTCACGTCGCTGAGGCTCCTTCCTGATTGTCCGCGTGTTACCCATAATGCACTGCGAGCATACAGTACAGCACTGATTACGGTTAAGAAATTTAACGTACAAATGATTGTGAAATGAAAGGAAGTGTAACGTTAGCTACGTTAGCTACGGGTTACGTTTAGCTAGAGCTCGTATGTGTTTGTCACACATGATGTCAAACACTTTCAGGAATCTTATATGCTAACCACTTTTTTTTCTTTTTAGCTAGCAGGTTTATTAGCTGCTAAATAAAATTTTTATGCTTATTGATAAGAAACGTAAAGCTACATTTTAACAACCAGAAATGAGACTGTGGTAAATAAAATTCAAAAGGATTATGAAACGTTAAACCTCTGAACATAAAACATCTGGATTTAGCAAACATAGCATTTTTTTCACAGCTTGGTTTATGCAACACAAACACACATGGTAGCTATCGCTAATGTTCACTCTGTCTGTGGTACTAAAACATTATTAGCTCATTATACCACAGCGATGGAATAATGTGAACGTGTGGAATAATGTGAACGTGTGGAATATGTGAACGTGTGGAATAATGTGAACGTGTGGAATAATGTGAACGTGTGGAATAATGTGAACGTGTGGAATATGTGAACGTGTGGAATATGTGAACGTGTGGAATAGTGTGAACGTGTGGAATATGTGAACGTGTGGAATAGTGTGAACGTGTGGAATAATGTGAACGTGTGGAATAATGTGAACGTGTGGAATAGTATGAACGTGTGGAATAGTGTGAACGTGTGGAATATGTGAACGTGTGGAATAATGTGAATGTGTGGAATAGTGTGAACGTGTGGATTAATGTGAACGTGTGGAATAGGTGAACGTGTGGAATAGTGTGAACGTGTGGAATAATGTGAACGTGTGGAATAACGTGAACGTGTGGAATAATGTGAACGTGTGGATTAATGTGAACGTGTGGAATAGTGTGAACGTGTGGAATAGTGTGAACGTGTGGAATAATGTGAACGTGTGGAATATGTGAACGTGTGGATTAACGTGAACGTGTGGAATAACGTGAACGTGTGGAATAACGTGAACGTGTGGAATAACGTGAACGTGTGGAATATGTGAACGTGTGGAATAGTGTGAACGTGTGGAATATGTGAACGTGTGGAATAGCGTGAACGTGTGGAATAACGTGAACGTGTGGAATATGTGAACGTGTGGAATAACGTGAACGTGTGGAATAACGTGAACGTGTGGAATAACGTGAACGTGTGGAATAACGTGAACGCGTGGAATAATGTGAACGTTTGGAATAATGTGAACGTGTGGAATATGTGAACGTTTGGAATAACGTGAACGTGTGGAATAACGTGAACGTGTGGAATAACGTGAACGTGTGGAATAGTGTGAACGTGTGGAATAATGAGAACGTGTGGAATAGGTGAATGTGTGGAATAACGTGAACGTGTGGAATAGTGTGAACGTGTGGAATAGTGTGAACGTGTGGAATAATGAGAACGTGTGGAATAGTGTGAACGTGTGGAATAATGTGAACGTGTGGAATAACGAGAACGTGTGGAATAATGTGAACGTGTGGAATAGTGTGAACGTGTGGAATAGGTGAACGTGTGGAATAATGTGAACGTGTGGAATAACGAGAACGTGTGGAATAATGTGAACGTGTGGAATAGTGTGAACGTGTGGAATAGTGTGAACGTGTGGAATAGTGTGAACGTGTGGAATATGTGAACGTGTGGAATATGTGAACGTGTGGAATAATGTGAACGTGTGGAATAGTGTGAACGTGTGGAATATGTGAACGTGTGGAATAACGTGAACGTGTGGAATAGTGTGAACGTGTGGAATAACGTGAACGTGTGGAATATTTACGGAGTTGCTCAGCTGTCTTGCTGTTCCTGGGCGAAGCGGCACGTGTGTAATCGCTCGTGCTTGTTTTCAGTGCCTCTGCAGGAAGTCCATCTGGAAGTGGTGCCCATCGCAGGAAGGAAACAGGAAGTGAATCTGACTGCTGTGGTGCTTCCTGAGGACTCGAACCTCACCGTCTTCTACTGGTGGATCGGAGAGGAGCTGCAGGTGCATCTTCATCATTTTTAATTCATCTGTTTCCTCTTATTTGATTTCAATTCAGTGCTAAAAACGTGTTTAAGCTCTTTCTGGGCAGTGCGAGCTCAGTGGTAAAGATGTTAGCCTACTGATCAGAAGGTTATGAGTTCAAACCCCAGCACTGCCACTGCTGGGCCCTTGAGCGAGGCCCTTAACCCTCAACTGCTCAACATATTTACCCAACTTAAACATATTTATCATTTTTGTTGCTGTCAGACCCTCAATTTTTACTGATGTTACAGTGTTATAGTGTAGAGTAACACACATTTTATATGCATTTATATGCTAAGATTTATTGAGGTTAACTATAAGGACATTTTTCTGAGTCTCATAATAATATAATAAAAAAAGCGTGTTTTCTGGTCCGTCACAGCCGAGGCTGACGCTGGAGAACAGCATTCTCACGAGTTTTTCTGAAGAAGGTGAGATCTCCGTCACGGTTCAGGCGTCTAACGGCCGCTCCGTGGTGCAGGACAGCAAAACCGTACGCGTTTACGGTGAGATGGCGTGAATGTTACTACATCTTACAGTGTATACACATATAGGTCAGAGTTAAGCAGGGAATAAACCACTGTGGTGGAGTGTTGTTGATTATTTTCCTATAACGTCACATCTCAAAGTGCTTTATTCCTCTTATACCACTGATTACAACTTATGTATTTATTAAAGAATGGCATGTTTTATCCGTTTATAGTTACATTGTTGTGGAATGTCTGTGAAACAAGTTGCTCTTCTCACTTACATTATAGCTCTCTTTATTCTCTCACTTAAAAACACAGCGTGTCATTTTACTGAGAAACCGCAAAGAAGCGTAAACTCCTCTGTCCTGAAGATATCGGAAAATTTAAAGTTACAGCTTTACCTCTGACACTGGAGACTCCTTCCATACATGTTACATAAACATCTCCTTACAGAAAACTTCACCAGATCGACGATTATACTCATTTTTATTCTGTTTATTATTACTGGAGCGTTCGCCGTACACGTGAATGAGCTGTTGCTATAGAAACGATAACGTATGAGAACGAGCGCATTAGATACTCTGTGCTTTTATTCTCACAAAATATTTCTCGTAGGGATGCTGATAATTCTGGGGGGAAAAACAAGTTTTTTGAATAAAACTACAATGTCAGCGAATGTTTCAGCTGCAAAATATAACTTATTGCACAAGATATGCTTTCTCTGAATTCATTGTCTTTTTATGAACAATAAAAGCATTAACTTTTCATCATTTTTATGATACATACATTTTATGATAAATAAAAAACAGATAAATGTTTTCATGCTAGTGTGATAATAAAAGTAAAGGTTTTGTGTTATTAAGAAAGTTATAAATAGGAAGTTCCTGGTTTGTCCACTGGGTGTCACTGTGACATAAAGCTGAGTCTATAAAGCAGCTTGAATGCGGGAGAATTCAGACAAAATTAATATTTTTACTGCGTTAAGACAAAGGTGTTATTGTTTAATTTACCAAGAATCATCTGCTTTAATGAAGAAATATAAGTAAATAGTATAAACTATAAAATATTTTTTCTTTTTTTACTTTTATTTCCGTTCCAGCAGCAGTATCTGTTCCCACTGAACATATTTATTGCTACATGCACACGATGAAGCATCATACATTAACCCTGAAATTAGTATTTGTTATTTTCACGTGACCTTTAACCTTTGACCTGTGGTGGTGTTCTTCTGTCAGATCATTTCCAGGTCATTCCGCTTAGCTTCAGTCCGAACCTGGATCGCTTCAACCCGAACATCCCGGAGTGGAGAGAGGACGTGGGACATGTGGTCACCAAGATGCTGGCCAAGGTTTTTCTCCACACGCACACACACACACGCACACACACACACACGCACACACACACACCATGCTGTAGAGACTAATTTAATAATAATAACACACATAAACTAGTGGGGTTAGGTTACTCAGGCCCAGGGTCAAAGGTCATGTCAGAGTTTCATCCGTATAACTCATATACACTGCAGCAAAATGTCATTACCTCATCGTTTGTGATGATTTCCTAAAGCTTCCTGGATGTTTTTCCTTCCAGATCACAGGACTTCCTCAGGAGTCGATGGTTACCATGGTGAAGCCCGGGCTGCCAACCAGAGCAGACTTATACGTGTTGCCCACAGAGGACACGCCCACCACGAGGAGCGGGTTTGCAGACAAGGTATTGATCTAAACACACACACACACACACACACACACTTCACACCGGTTCTCCATTATGGTCCAGTAGGAGATGAAACCTGACAGAAACTAATGAAGATAAAGAGCGATCTCACTTACACCACGCCCACCTACCAGCATTTAAAAGCACAAAGGCTATGTGTATGTGTTGCGTACTTTCCACTACGTGATATAAAACTCCACCTGTGTGTGTGTGTGTGTGTGTGTGTGTGTGTGTGTGTGCGTGCGCGGTACAGCGCGTGTCCACCATAAAGCAGGCTCTGAGAGAGAGTAACGTCAGCTTCATCGTGCGTGGTGGACTGAGAGTGCTGGTGACTCTGACAGATCCTGACGCAGGTAATACAACAAAGCCATCCAACAATATTTTCTCATATTTATCTTTGAGTTTTTAGGTTTGTTACGTTTCAGAAAGATCAGAAACATTTGCAACGAAGCTGAGACGAAGTTCTGCATGAATTTGTGGGCAGACTTTATTTTAAGAAAGATGAAAAAGACTCGTAATGAAAGTACAGCTTTTATTTTAAAATGAATGAAATGATTCTTTTCTGGAGATATACACTGCCTTGTACACAGCACATAAAAGCCTCTTTCTTTTGTGAATTTTGGACCAATATGTATAAAAACATTATATAAATATGGTTTAATTCTGTAGCTCAGTGAGGCAGTGTTTAGGCCGAGAAACTGGAGCAAACCCACACAATAGAACCAACAATGCCTGAAGAGTGTTTATTCATTTATATCTGTTTATTCATTTATATCTGTTTATACATTAATATCTATTTATACATTAATATCTATTTATACATTAATATCTATTTATACATTAATATCTGTTTATACATTAATATCTGTTTATACATTTACATCAGTTTATTCATTTATATCTGTTTATTCATTTATATCTGTTTATACATTAATATCTGTTTATTCATTTACATCAGTTTATTCATTTATATCTGTTTATACATTAATATCTGTTTATTCATTTACATCAGTTTATTCATTTATATCTGTTTATACATTAATATCTGTTTATTCATTTACATCAGTTTATTCATTTATATCTGTTTATTCATTTATATCTGTTTATACATTTATATCTGTTTATACATTAATATCTGTTTATTCATTTATATCTGTTTAGGAAACATTATCCGTTTATTCCAAATAATCATTAGGATTTGGTCACATCTCTAATGTCCACTAACCCTACTGCACTTCCCCTACACCCTTAACGCCGTGTGTGTCCTTAACACTAACCCTACTGCACTTCCCCTACACCCTTAACGCCGTGTGTGTCCTTAACACTAACCCTACTGCGCTTCCCCTACACCCTTAACGCCGTGTGTGTCCTTAACACTAACCCTACCGCGCTTCCCCTACACCCTTAACGCCGTGTGTGTCCTTAACACTAACCCTACTGCACTTCCCCTACACCCTTAACGCCGTGTGTGTCCTTAACACTAACCCTACTGCACTTCCCCTACACCCTTAACGCCGTGTGTGTCCTTAACACTAACCCTACTGCGCTTCCCCTACACCCTTAACGCCGTGTGTCCCCTTAACACTAACCCTACTGCACTTCCCCTACACCCTTAACGCCGTGTGTGTCCTTAACACTAACCCTACTGCACTTCCCCTACACCCTTAACGCCGTGTGTGTCCTTAACACTAACCCTACCGCGCTTCCCCTACACCCTTAACGCCGTGTGTCCCCTTAACACTAACCCTACTGCGCTTCCCCTACACCCTTAACGCCGTGTGTATCCTTAACACTAACCCTACTGCGCTTCCCCTACACCCTTAACGCCGTGTGTATCCTTAACACTAACCCTACTGCACTTCCCCTACACCCTTAACGCCGTGTGTGTCCTTAACACTAACCCTACCGCGCTTCCCCTACACCCTTAACGCCGTGTGTCCCCTTAACACTAACCCTACTGCGCTTCCCCTACACCCTTAACGCCGTGTGTGTCCTTAACACTAACCCTACCGCGCTTCCCCTACACCCTTAACGCCGTGTGTCCCCTTAACACTAACCCTACTGCACTTCCCCTACACCCTTAACGCCGTGTGTGTCCTTAACACTAACCCTACCGCGCTTCCCCTACACCCTTAACGCCGTGTGTCCTTAACACTAACCCTACTGCACTTCCCCTACACCCTTAACGCCGTGTGTGTCCTTAACACTAACCCTACCGCGCTTCCCCTACACCCTTAACGCCGTGTGTCCCCTTAACACTAACCCTACTGCGCTTCCCCTACACCCTTAACGCCGTGTGTGTCCTTAACACTAACCCTACTGCACTTCCCCTACACCCTTAACGCCGTGTGTGTCCTTAACACTAACCCTACCGCGCTTCCCCTACACCCTTAACGCCGTGTGTATCCTTAACACTAACCCTACTGCGCTTCCCCTACACCCTTAACGCCGTGTGTGTCCTTAACACTAACCCTACTGCACTTCCCCTACACCCTTAACGCCGTGTGTGTCCTTAACACTAACCCTACTGCGCTTCCCCTACACCCTTAACGCCGTGTGTCCCCTTAACACTAACCCTACTGCGCTTCCCCTACACCCTTAACGCCGTGTGTGTCCTTAACGCTAACCCTACTGCGCTTCCCCTACACCCTTAACGCCGTGTGTCCCCTTAACACTAACCCTACTGCACTTCCCCTACACCCTTAACGCCGTGTGTGTCCTTAACACTAACCCTACTGCACTTCCCCTACACCCTTAACGCCGTGTGTGTCCTTAACACTAACCCTACCGCGCTTCCCCTACACCCTTAACGCCGTGTGTCCCCTTAACACTAACCCTACTGCGCTTCCCCTACACCCTTAACGCCGTGTGTATCCTTAACACTAACCCTACTGCGCTTCCCCTACACCCTTAACGCCGTGTGTATCCTTAACACTAACCCTACTGCACTTCCCCTACACCCTTAACGCCGTGTGTGTCCTTAACACTAACCCTACCGCGCTTCCCCTACACCCTTAACGCCGTGTGTCCCCTTAACACTAACCCTACTGCGCTTCCCCTACACCCTTAACGCCGTGTGTGTCCTTAACACTAACCCTACCGCGCTTCCCCTACACCCTTAACGCCGTGTGTCCCCTTAACACTAACCCTACTGCACTTCCCCTACACCCTTAACGCCGTGTGTGTCCTTAACACTAACCCTACCGCGCTTCCCCTACACCCTTAACGCCGTGTGTCCTTAACACTAACCCTACTGCACTTCCCCTACACCCTTAACGCCGTGTGTGTCCTTAACACTAACCCTACCGCGCTTCCCCTACACCCTTAACGCCGTGTGTCCTTAACACTAACCCTACCGCGCTTCTCCTACACCCTTAACGCCGTGTGTCCTTAACACTAACCCTACTGCGCTTCCCCTACACCCTTAACGCCGTGTGTGTCCTTAACACTAACCCTACTGCACTTCCCCTACACCCTTAACGCCGTGTGTGTCCTTAACACTAACCCTACTGCACTTCCCCTACACCCTTAACGCCGTGTGTCCCCTTAACACTAACCCTACTGCGCTTCCCCTACACCCTTAACGCCGTGTGTGTCCTTAACACTAACCCTACTGCACTTCCCCTACACCCTTAACGCCGTGTGTGTCCTTAACACTAACCCTACCGCGCTTCCCCTACACCCTTAACGCCGTGTGTATCCTTAACACTAACCCTACTGCGCTTCCCCTACACCCTTAACGCCGTGTGTGTCCTTAACGCTAACCCTACTGCACTTCCCCTACACCCTTAACGCCGTGTGTGTCCTTAACACTAACCCTACCGCGCTTCCCCTACACCCTTAACGCCGTGTGTATCCTTAACACTAACCCTACTGCGCTTCCCCTACACCCTTAACGCCGTGTGTGTCCTTAACGCTAACCCTACCGCACTTCCCCTACACCCTTAACGCCGTGTGTGTCCTTAACACTAACCCTACCGCACTTCCCCTACACCCTTAACGCCGTGTGTGTCCTTAACACTAACCCTACCGCGCTTCCCCTACACCCTTAACGCCGTGTGTGTCCTTAACACTAACCCTACTGCGCTTCCCCTACACCCTTAACGCCGTGTGTATCCTTAACACTAACCCTACTGCGCTTCTCCTACACCCTTAACGCCGTGTGTGTCCTTAACGCTAACCCTACCTCACTTCCCCTACACCCTTAACGCCGTGTGTGTCCTTAACACTAACCCTACTGCGCTTCTCCTACACCCTTAACGCCGTGTGTGTCCTTAACACTAACCCTACCGCGCTTCTCCTACACCCTTAACGCCGTGTGTCCTTAACACTAACCCTACTGCGCTTCCCCTACACCCTTAACGCCGTGTGTGTCCTTAACACTAACCCTACTGCGCTTCCCCTACACCCTTAACGCCGTGTGTCCTTAACACTAACCCTACTGCGCTTCCCCTACACCCTTAACGCCGTGTGTGTCCTTAACACTAACCCTACCGCGCTTCCCCTACACCCTTAACGCCGTGTGTGTCCTTAACACTAACCCTACTGCGCTTCCCCTACACCCTTAACGCCGTGTGTGTCCTTAACACTAACCCTACCGCGCTTCCCCTACACCCTTAACGCCGTGTGTCCTTAACACTAACCCTACCGCGCTTCCCCTACACCCTTAACGCCGTGTGTCCCCTTAACACTAACCCTACTGCGCTTCCCCTACACCCTTAACGCCGTGTGTGTCCTTAACACTAACCCTACCGCGCTTCCCCTACACCCTTAACGCCGTGTGTGTCCTTAACACTAACCCTACTGCGCTTCCCCTACACCCTTAACGCCGTGTGTCCCCTTAACACTAACCCTACTGCACTTCCCCTACACCCTTAACGCCGTGTGTGTCCTTAACACTAACCCTACCGCGCTTCTCCTACACCCTTAACGCCGTGTGTCCCCTTAACACTAACCCTACTGCGCTTCCCCTACACCCTTAACGCCGAGTGTCCTTAACACTAACCCTACCGCGCTTCCCCTACACCCTTAACGCCGTGTGTGTCCTTAACACTAACCCTACCGCGCTTCCCCTACACCCTTAACGCCGTGTGTGTCCTTAACACTAACCCTACTGCGCTTCCCCTACACCCTTAACGCCGTGTGTATCCTTAACACTAACCCTACTGCGCTTCCCCTACACCCTTAACGCCGTGTGTGTCCTTAACACTAACCCTACTGCGCTTCCCCTACACCCTTAACGCCGTGTGTGTCCTTAACACTAACCCTACCGCGCTTCCCCTACACCCTTAACGCCGTGTGTATCCTTAACACTAACCCTACTGCGCTTCCCCTACACCCTTAACGCCGTGTGTATCCTTAACACTAACCCTACTGCGCTTCCCCTACACCCTTAACGCCGTGTGTGTCCTTAACACTAACCCTACCGCGCTTCCCCTACACCCTTAACGCCGTGTGTGTCCTTAACACTAACCCTACCGCGCTTCCCCTACACCCTTAACGCCGTGTGTGTCCTTAACACTAACCCTACTGCGCTTCCCCTACACCCTTAACGCCGTGTGTATCCTTAACACTAACCCTACTGCGCTTCCCCTACACCCTTAACGCCGTGTGTGTCCTTAACACTAACCCTACTGCGCTTCCCCTACACCCTTAACGCCGTGTGTGTCCTTAACACTAACCCTACCGCGCTTCCCCTACACCCTTAACGCCGTGTGTGTCCTTAACACTAACCCTACTGCGCTTCCCCTACACCCTTAACGCCGTGTGTCCTTAACACTAACCCTACTGCGCTTCCCCTACACCCTTAACGCCGTGTGTGTCCTTAACACTAACCCTACCGCGCTTCCCCTACACCCTTAACGCCGTGTGTGTCCTTAACACTAACCCTACCGCGCTTCCCCTACACCCTTAACGCCGTGTGTCCTTAACACTAACCCTACTGCGCTTCCCCTACACCCTTAACGCCGTGTGTATCCTTAACACTAACCCTACCGCGCTTCCCCTACACCCTTAACGCCGTGTGTGTCCTTAACACTAACCCTACCGCGCTTCCCCTACACCCTTAACGCCGTGTGTATCCTTAACACTAACCCTACTGCGCTTCCCCTACACCCTTAACGCCGTGTGTATCCTTAACACTAACCCTACCGCGCTTCCCCTACACCCTTAACGCCGTGTGTGTCCTTAACACTAACCCTACCGCGCTTCCCCTACACCCTTAACGCCGTGTGTGTCCTTAACACTAACCCTACCGCGCTTCCCCTACACCCTTAACGCCGTGTGTCCCCTTAACACTAACCCTACTGCACTTCCCCTACACCCTTAACGCCGTGTGTCCTTAACACTAACCCTACCGCGCTTCCCCTACACCCTTAACGCCGTGTGTCCCCTTAACACTAACCCTACCGCGCTTCCCCTACACCCTTAACGCCGTGTGTATCCTTAACACTAACCCTACCGCGCTTCCCCTACACCCTTAACGCCGTGTGTGTCCTTAACACTAACCCTACTGCGCTTCCCCTACACCCTTAACGCCGTGTGTGTCCCCTTAACACTAACCCTACCGCGCTTCCCCTACACCCTTAACGCCGTGTGTGTCCTTAACACTAACCCTACCGCGCTTCCCCTACACCCTTAACGCCGTGTGTCCTTAACACTAACCCTACTGCGCTTCCCCTACACCCTTAACGCCGTGTGTGTCCTTAACACTAACCCTACCGCGCTTCCCCTACACCCTTAACGCCGTGTGTATCCTTAACACTAACCCTACTGCACTTCCCCTACACCCTTAACGCCGTGTGTATCCTTAACACTAACCCTACCGCGCTTCCCCTACACCCTTAACGCCGAGTGTCCTTAACACTAACCCTACTGCGCTTCCCCTACACCCTTAACGCCGTGTGTCCCCTTAAACTAACCCTACTGCACTTCCCCTACACCCTTAACGCCGTGTGTCCCCTTAACACTAACCCTACTGCACTTCCCCTACACCCTTAACGCAGTGTGTATCCTTAACACTAACCCTACTGCGATACAACGCTGTGTGTGTCCTTAACACTAACCCTACTGCACTTAACAACAATAACTCCATTTTTTCTAGACACCCTGCACTCCTCCTGTACTTACATTTCAGCTTCAGCTTCAGCTTCTTTATGCTCTCCTAAATACAAATCATTAGACTTATGACACTTCCTCTATTTCACTTCCTCTATTTCACTTCCTCTACTTCTCCAAATCTCACCCTCTTTACTTTCTTTATTCCCCATCTGTACCCCCAACCTTTCGCCCTTACTGCTCTGTTCTTTTCTAACCTCAAATATATTTCTATATTTCACAGAAGATTATAAATGGCAGTGGAATGTTTTAGTAAAATAACCCAGAAACTGTCCCTTCCTGTGCACCGTTTAAAACACTGACTGTACGCAGCTCAGTGTGAAATTCTGTATAGGTGTTTATAAACGCTGGAGTCCACACGAGTGTGTCTGCGATTGTCTGTGAAACATTAATAAACGTTCACGATGTCTACTACGTTCACACAAACAGGAGACAATAGTGATAATAGTGCTTTTTTTCCTGTGAGTGTTCTTTAAGCTGTAATACAAGATGGTAGTAGCCAAAATGTAAAAAAAAAAAGCACTCTACTGTACTCTAGTGTGTCGACATTCAGCTAAAGCTGAGACAGTAGAGGTTTTGGGGCAAAACAGCTGACATAATGTTTGGATTTGTCGCTTTACTCATTTCCATAGAATTGAGAAATTCACTTGTTGTTTTGTCTCTATGTCTGGAATCGTGACTCAGTGTCATGACCTTACATAAAGAATGAACACTCAGCAGTTGCTTTGTCACTTGTTAGTGTGAATGCAATGCTGTAAGCCACGCATATATAAAACACACTTGATGATTGAGGTGTAAAACATTACTGGTGTGTTTTTAAGGGCTAATAACTAGTGACGTGTCGTCCAGAGCAGCAGCGAGCGGTGGGTTTTATCTCTAACTTCTCCCTTCTATCCTCCAACCTTTTCTCCCCTAACTGCTTAAATCATGCTAGAACAGAGCTATGACTAAATAAAGTTTACTCCTCAGGATATTGATTTAAGCACTGAAATATACTTGTTATAGTATTTGTTATCTTTAAAGATGTAAGAGCTATCCACAGTTCATTTAGCTCTTGGTTTTTGGGCTACGGTTATCTTCAGCCTTCCAACTTTCCAATCAGCAAATCATCGTCTCTTGTTTAAGACATTTAGACATCAGGGAGATATCGTCATATTTCATATCAAAGCCTGTATAAGCTTTATCCTACCAGGTAACCTAGAAGTTTCATCACCTCGCTGTTGGAGTTCCTCAGGGATCAGGGCTTTATTCCTCTCTTGTTCTGCTCGTACGCTAAGGAAAGTTTCACACTGTGTGAATTCACTCTCTGTGCTCTTTTAAGATTATTACTTAGTCACACTGTACAAGATTTTAGAAACGAAAATCTATGAGACTGTGTGTGTCCTCCATGTCAGATTATGTGACCTTGTGTAAGTGATAATAGATAATTGACCTGATCAATTACCTGATAATTGATCCAGAAATCAGCTTGTGCAGAAAACCGGGCTCGTGTAAACAGAAACAAGTCTTGATATAATAGCAGCGGTGTTATACCCAGAGAAAACAAATACAGCTGAAGAAACCCAGCTCTGAATATGAGGAACTTTCCCCACGTAAATACTCATGTAACTTTCAGACTCACTGACTCTGAATACGAGCAGAACAGAGGAGGAAACGTCTCCAAGTGGAAAGATATCTTCAGGATAATAAGAATCATGTGACCACATTAATGATGTAGCTTGATTAAGAGGTATATATCTGCTTTGGCATCAGGGCAGCTAGCTGATTCTTCTCTGATTCTTCTCTGATTCTTCTCTGATTCTTCTCTGATTCTTCTCTGACTCTTCTCTGATTCTTCTCTGATTCTTCTCTGATTCTTCTCTGACTCTTCTCTGATTCTTCTCTGATTCTTCTCTGATTCTTCTCTGATTCTTCTCTGATTCTTCTCTGATTCTTCTCTGATTCTTCTCTGCAAGACCAGATCTTGCCACTTCAGTGCCTTGTCTCTCGTCAGAGGTAGAGCTTGACATTTCCAAAGTCTTAATTTATTTCAGAAACCTCTAAAGAGCTTCCTTTTCAGATAGCTAGGATATCACTTCTTCATATTTCTTTGTACTTTGGCATTTGTAGTTTATGCGCTAAAGTGACTCGGAATATTTTTGTAAGTTTTTCATGTTTCCATGTTGTGAGTGAACTGTGAGATGGAGGAAAACTCGGAGGACCTGGACTTGGAGTTCCGGGCAGCTCTAATGTTTTGGACTAGTTATTTGTTGAATAGTAGGGAGGAATTGGGGAGGTGGTGTGTGCAGAAACATAGTGACTATAGAGAAACAAAGAGAATGGAATTTACAGGAAGTTGACAAAGAAAATGTGACTTTCTCTAAAACACTCTTGGTGCAGTGTGACGCCTGCGCTTGTGTGTTGGCATGTTTTAACTCTCTGTGTGGACCAAACCGCATGATGATAAAAATACATGAAAATGTTCAAAAAAAAAAATGTGTGTGTGTGTATGTGTGTGTGTGTGTGTGTGACCAGTATTTCTGCATGCTGTAAGATAAAATACAAAAATCATATATCTTACACTCGGTGTGACATTCATATTCGTGTGTGTGTGTGTGTGTGTGTGTGTGTGTGTTCTCTTGGGCCACAGACTCTCGGATTGGTGCTGCAAGTCCCGGATTCTGGGCTTTGGCTGGCATTCTTCTCGTCACCTTCATCACTACAGGACTCTTCTTCCTCTACAAGTTTAAAAGGTTTTTATAAATCTTCATCTTATCTTTTATTGCAGTAACGATCAATATGAATATGTATGATGTTTAATAATAAGAGTAAATGAATACATGCAAATGTGAAGTGACAGTTGCACAAAGTACCAGAACCTTTGGCACCAGAAACCTGAAACTCTGCTTTGTCCATTGATCACCGGTCCAGGACCAAGGCTTTCAGCTGTATGGTTTCTGGAACCTGGTCCAGATCGGTACACAGAGGAACTAACGGTACTTGGGAGCACAGCTAGAAGCACTCTTAGTCTTAGTCAGTGATTGGTTCCAGTACCGCATACATGTGATATTTGTGTTTGTCGTTTGTTGTCGTGTTTTTTTCTCAGCCTGTGTTCAATTTTCAAACATTTTACCGGCAAAGCAGTAATTTTCACACCAGCAGATTTTCTCATCATTATAGGGTTCTGACTTTACACAGGTTTTTAGTGCATCAATAACATCCTAACAATTATATACTGTTTTTCAACAAGTTATTGAAATGAAAATAATTTTAATTTCGTCATGGTATGATTTTTTTTTGGTCTTGATATTATTGTTGCTCAAATGTTACATTTTCAGTCATTTTACTGCAGCTAATATGAAAGATCAGATGAAAGATCACATGAGTGTTAATTCACACACATCCTCCGTGCTGAGCTTAGCAATGACATCATTATACACTCACGTTTACTCACGTCACCACGCCCATTCCAGGCATCTCAAATTGGTGGAAAATGGCCTACAACTGAAAACCCCAGGATCTGTTGCTTCCTGTTTGGGGAGACTCTTGTTTTTGAACGTCCAAAAAAAACAAAAAAAAAAAAACCACTTGATTGTTTTATGATCTTGAAAATGTTTTCCCACTTGGGAGACGTTTCCATCAGGAATTTCGGTGAAAGCGGCTGTAAACTTGTCACTTTCACAGCATCCAATGACAAGTCATGTGACCTTCACGAGATTCATGTCAACATAGATGGGAATTAAACGCAGGGACGTTTCTCAGTATTTAGTAGAAGTGATGAAGCCCTTCAGAAGAGTCAAGAGATACAGTATAGTCAAGATTTCACAATCTTCAACTACACCTACTGAATAAGAAAACATAATATTTAATTATTCAAAATGATATTACAGTCACACCACTGTGCTGCTGAGTTCTGGATTGTGATTGGTCAGAAGGTGTTGAGTTCTGGATTCTGATTGGTCAGAAGGTGTTGATTAGTTTTCTATAACAGCAGATCTGACAGTAGTGCAGGTTTATATTAATGCACTCGTTCTAATACGTCATCGTTTCTATAGTAACAGCTCGTTCACAGGGACGTGTACAGCAGACGCTCCACATAAATGGATTAATTAAAAAAAGGTGTGTTGATATGGTGAAGTTTTCTGTAAGGAGATGTATAATGTAAGTGAGAACAGGAACTAATTTGTTTCATGGACGTTCCACAACATTAAACGTCGCTATAAACAGATCAAATATACGACGTGTCATTCGTTAATAAGTCAGATTTGTAACTGTTGGCAAATTGCTGTGGTTTAGGAGGAATAAAATGGACATGCTGTTGATTATTTTCCTAAAACAGCGTTTTATTCCTCACATACACAAGTGAGAAGTTCATTACGTCTACTGCGAATCCGAAATGCACAGCTCCTTAACGAGTGCTAACGCTCGTCACGTTTCAGAAAGCTGCCAGGACGTAACGTCTACGCCCAGATGCACAACGAAAAGGAGCAGGAAATGACCAGCCCCGTCAATCACAGCGACGACACGCAGCACATCATCCAGGGGGAGGAGTTTATCGACGATGACCTCGACTCGCAGACGCTGGGTAACGGCCGAGGTACGATCGCGCTTTTTTTTCTTTAAAGTGTCAGTGAAATGGTAAGTAAAATCGATGGTAGTCCCAAACATGATATACATGTCCATTATTAGCAAGAGCAGAAGTTCCACTGACTTGATTTAACTCATTTATTTGAATATGCAGCTCGTTAAAAGACATTCGCAAAAATCCAAAGACGATGAAAATAAAGTTGAGTTCATCGTCAGCTGTTAGTTAGTTTGCAGTTTTCTCAACCACCAGCAGACCTTTTACATATAATCCTACAGGAAGTGGCTAGTTTTTAAAAGCACTGAGGTTTTTTTTTTTTGGTCTCTGCAGAGCTCCTAGAAGAGCACCGACTGACACCTAGTGCTTTTTCAACTCCTGACCAATCAGGTCGCAGGTGGAGAAAAACAAACATGCACGACAAAGTTAGAGTGAAAAACAAGTCTTGTTAATAAGCAAAGATAAGGAGAGTTACGACATGTTGAATGAAAAATATTCCATTTCCAATATTCCAGTGTAAGTAAAAATAACAGCGTGTGTGTGTGTGTGTGTGTGTGTGTGTGTTTGAGACGTTCAGCGGTACGTGATGCGACGCCTGACTCTAACAGTCGAGTCACACGAGCCGCTCAAATTCTCTCTTCAGACAGCCTCCTCATCCGCAGAGTTACTTTATTTCACCTGCATTACTGACATTAAAGCTAATCTAGAGAGCAAGCTAGGCTAATTAGTTAGCCGCAGCTAGCTAGCACTAGTAAAAGCGTTGTTATGGTTACAGTGTGTGTATCGCATGACCTGTTTTTTTCGTATCAGCAGTAAAAAACTTTAAATGTGAAAGCATCCTTAGCTAGCTACATTTTGTCCATCTAACCTTTGCTAAACCTTTTTTTTTTTTTTTTTTTGAAAGGCAATCACTCGGGAGTTGTGCTGAGCATCACATCGAGGGAACTGCACGGATACCTGAGCAGCTGATGCTCTTTAGCTCCGCCCACCAGAACGGAGAATGCCTTTAACTCCGCACACCTGAAAGGACAAAGCCGTTTAGGCCACGCCCACCTGTGACCCTAACACGCCCAGACAGGAGGAAAAGTGAAACTGCACATGTTAACCATCAGCACAGCAACATCTCTCTCACCATCTGTCTGTCTCTCTCACTGTCTCTCTCTCACGCTCACACACACACACACACACACACACACTGTCTCTCTCTCACGCTCACACACACACACACACACTGTCTCTCTCTCACGCTCACACACACACACACACACACACACTGTCTCTCTCTCACTGTCTCTCTCTCACACTCTCGCTCTCTCTCTCTCACACACACACACACACACACACACACACTGTCTCTCACTCACTGTCTCTCTCTCACGCTCACACACACACACACACACACACACACACACACACACACACACTGTCTCTCTCTCACTGTCTCTCTCTCACACTCTCGCTCTCTCTCTCTCTCTCTCTCACACACACACACACACACACACTGTCTCTCTCTCACTGTCTCTCTCTCACGCTCACACACACACACACACACACACACACACTGTCTCTCTCTCACTGTCTCTCTCTCACTGTCTCTCTCTCACTGTCTCTCTCTCACTGTCTCTCTCTCACTGTCTCTCTCTCACGCTCACACACACACACACACACACACACACTGTCTCTCACTCACTGTCTCTCTCTCACGCTCACACACACACACACACACACACACACACTGTCTCTCTCTCACTGTCTCTCTCTCACTGTCTCTCTCTCACGCTCACACACACACACACACACACTGTCTCTCACTCACTGTCTCTCTCTCACGCTCACACACACACACACACACACACACACACACACACTGTCTCTCTCTCACGCTCACACACACACACACACACACACACTGTCTCTCTCTCACTGTCTCTCTCACTCTCTCTCTCTCACGCTCACACACACACACACACACACACTGTCTCTCTCTCACTGTCTCTCTCTCACACTCTCGCTCTCTCTCTCTCACACACACACACACACACACACACACACACACACACACACACTGTCTCTCTCACGCTCTCGCTCTCTCTCTCACACACACACACACACACACACTGTCTCTCTCTCTCTGTGTGTCTCTCACTCTCTCTCTCTCAGTCACATTCCCTCTCTCTCACTGTCTCTCTCTCACGCTCTCTCTCTCTCTCTCACACACACACACACACACACTGTCTCTCTCACGCTCTCGCTCTCTCTCTCACACACACACACACACACACACACACACACTGTTTCTCTCTCTCTCTGTGTCTCTCACTCTCCCTCTCTCTCACTGTCTCTCTCTCTCACGCTCTCGCTCTCTCTCTCACACACACACATGGTCTCTCACTCTCTTTTTTTCTGTGTGTGTGTCTCTCTCTCTCTCTCTCTCTCTCTCTCAGTCACACTCCCTCTCTCTCACTGTCTCTCTCTCTCTCTCTCTCTCTCTCTCTCACACACACACACACTGTCTCTCTCTCATGCTCTCGCTCTCTCTCACACACACACGCACACACACACACACACACACTGTCTCTCTCTCTCTCTGTGTGTCTCTCAGTCTCTCTCTCTCTCAGTCACACACTCTCTTTCTCTCTGTCTCTCTCTCTTTATCCATATGATTGTCTCATTTTTGTCTCTTTAACTAACTCTTTCTTTGATTTATTAAATGCTCGAGAGAGTTTGACATACACACACTCACACACACACACACACACACACACACAAACACACACGGTGAGGACAGTCCACTCTCTGTCTTCTTTCTTCTCTCCCTCCTTCCTGTCTCTCGGGATGACGGGATGTCCACAGCACTTACACTTTCACTGATGCCCAGGGACCATTTTTACTTCCTGTCACATGACTGGTCAGTGCACTCTGATTGGCTGTCTCCGAGAGTCTGCTACGGAATATAGAGGTCACTTTTTTAGATGTCTGTGGTGGTAATTGTGGTGTGTGATATTTTACCTTTTTCTTTATGAAGTCTCCAACCTTTGGTTCTTTCGTTCCATTTTTTCCTCATTTGTTTGAGTTGATGTATAAATATCTTTCTTTCTCTCAGGCCTGGGTGGTGGTGTGGTCGGTCTGAAACCATGCTGTTTATGTTTTAGTACAAATGGCAGTGAGGATGTGCTTAAAGTGTGTGTAAATGACCAGGATGAGCGTGTAATTCAGGAGTAGCCATGTTTATAGATACAGCCAAAGGGAACCATAGACAATAATTCCCCATCTGTAATTTCTCTTTTTTCATCCACATTCTCAGCTTCTGATGCAATAAGAATTCACAGGATACTGTCCTCTACCGAGTCAAAAGGATAGAAAGATCTTCCTCATGCATATTATTATATTCAGGAGAAATGCAGCAGGTTTTTTTGTGGGAATTGTAAAGAGTTTTTGGAAGAAGGATGGCAGATGGGGACTATAGCCAAAAGCCCTCACAAAATGTTTGTTTGTTTGTTTGTTTTGCTTTACAAAACTATAACAGAAAGTCCTCCCAAGACATATACAGTACTTGTTGGTTTGTTTAGTTTGTGTTTGTTTGGTTGTTGGTTTGTTTGTGGCCTTTCTTTATGGGAACTGCAACAAAAAATCTCACAAGACATTTGTCTGTTTGTTTGTTTTTGCTTTGTAACACTAGAACAAAAAGCCCTCACAAGACACATTATTTATGTTTGTTTGTTTGTTTGCTTTTGGTCTTTTTGGGGAGTCTTTGTCCCTGCAAGACATATTACTTTTTTAATATATTTTTTTGTTTTGTTTGTTTTGTTTGTTTTGTGGGAACTATAACAAAAAGCCCTCAAGACATATTTCTTTTTTCATTTAAAATAATTTCCTCTTATTATCGTAACAACGTTAGGAAAGTTGAATGGTGAAACATTAGAAGGAATAAGACAGAAACAATGCATTATCCAAACGACTAAACCTTACTGATCTTATGATCTACAGCGCAGTCCGTTATTTATTAGATGATTTAGCGATTAGAGTTTTGCAGGTGTGCTTTTGTACGTGCAAAGCCTATATTAGGCAAAATGTGACGAGAGTTCCCCTTTTATTTAGCTCGTGTATATAGATGTGTGTGTAGAAAACGTCCAGTTGTACATAGTCCCTTTCACAACTACAGATTTCACACTAAAGACCAAAACATGCACAGTTTCCTGAGCGCCTTTCACTGGGGGAAGAGCTTTCCGAAGTTCCCTAGGGCTAACACAGTTTGAATTCTCAGAATGGTTTCTCATATTTGTCTGATGCCTAATCTAGCTCATGTGCTGAGACGTTCCTCTTCATCTCACTGCATCCAAACCGTTCACACAATAAACAGAGCTCTGTGTGAAATGCTGCACTGTTCCACTGTGTACGTAGCGTCGTGTTCTTCTGTTCATTTGTTCAATAATAACTGTCACTGGGCTTTCATTTGGGGGAATTTATGCAAATAGATTTGATGAACTCAGAGGTGTTTCTTTGTGTAACAGCTTGTCACTGGACTTGCACTATTTTTTTTTTTTTTCCATTGGTTTCCCAAAAAAAGTTCAGAACAACTCCATTTGAATAAAACAGAGAACTGGGTCTGCTTTTCCTTCATCAGACCATCACTATGAATTTCCTCCTAAACGTCTAACCACGACTTTATACTGTCTTTGGTTTAATTTTGGCCCTAATGTGAAACTAGAAAAGGAGAATTTCGAAATATTTTTGAGGGAAAATGTTTTTGTACCTCTATATGCACATATTTGGCTTAACAGTAGTTTATAGGTGATTAGGTAGTAATGTGCTGTTTATTTTTCCCCCCACTTTTATGATGTAAGTAAAGGGAATAAGGGACGTCTTGCTCTTGCTGAATCTCGGTGTTAAAATCAGCTGTTTTGCATCAGCATTTTTGTCCTTAAGGGATTTAAGGTTTTAAAACTGAAGAAAGTTCCAGAGCCAAACGAGAGTTACATTTTGAAACCTGACTGCACAGTTTTAGCGATCCTGGATTTTGTTTAATATGCTTCGTTTCTTTGTTCGTGTGTAAATGACTTGAGATGCAGAAGGCAAACTGCACTTAACCCGTGTGGCTGAAAACACACACACACGCATTACTGTATAGGTTTGTTCTAATGGTTGGATCTGTTCAATAAAACATAATAATAATCAAAAAATGCTCTTGTCTGCATCTGTACTGTACAAGTAAGAAAAAAAATCCCCATCAGCATCTCATTATAAGAATAAAATCTTGTTATTTAAAAAAAAAACAGTGTGTTCTAACAAGAAAACATCTCAGTATAAAGAGAACAAGATAATACAAATGCTTTTCTCATAATAACGAGATGCTAATGGGAATTTTCTTTTCTGGCATTTCTGGCACGCCTCTGGACTACTGAGAGGCTACTTTTGATTTGTATTTCTGTAGTTATTGTCTGTGGTTTTAAAACTGACAACTTGGGTGCTTCAACACCTGAAATTTGATTCCTCTGTACAGATTTTTACTACAATAACAATTATAACTAAAAAACAACGCAGTCGCAGGCATTGAGTCGGATCACTTACTGTATGCACAAATAAATGACAAAATCATGAGAATCCCTTAAAGCCTGCACAAGCTGATTTAAATTGTATCCTAAGAGACCTGGGGCCGTTTTCAATTCAAATTGAGTTTTATATCTCGAATGCTGGCAGTTAATGAAGCCACAAGATACTAAATCGAGGCCATGAAGTTATAATGTGTTCACAAGTTTATCATGCCTTTCATTCGCTATATTGATTTGTTGAATTAATGAAAGAAAGACAATGTTTTTTTGTTAATTCGATGTGCTCTTCTGTAAAGAAAACATCACCACGGTTTGAAGGATAAGCTGACTGAGTACTCATGTGCTACACTTACAGACAAACTTTTAAATTCGTTCATTATTTTATCCATAAAAAATTCTTTGAGATAAGTGATGTCTCTGATTAAGTGCGTCTCATCCAGTGTCCTCCATCATTTCATGTTTATATATTTAATACTGGTCTGGAATGACAGTCCATAGTGTTTTGAGCGTCTTTACAGCTAAAATATACAGTACATTTCAGTGTAAAATATTGTAGTTACATCAAACTGTCAGACAGTGGCGCTGTCTTAACGCTGCTCCTCACTCGAGCCGATATCACACAGGAAAAATCAGTCATGCTTAACTAAGACACGCCTCTGCTTTACTGAAACTCCGCCCTTGTGTGTGTGTGTGAGACGCTCACACAACTTCTGAATAGTGCTTAAGTCTGTAGTTTTGTCTGAAGTATGAATACAGACATGCAGAATTTCAGTATTAAATCCTCACTGCATGCTTAACTCAAGTCTGAATACGACCCTTTATTTATACACTCTACAAACAGTTAACCATCTACAGACCGTCAGAATTATATCTGACCAACATGTCCACAGTTTATCCTGTTGCACAACGGATGTCCTGTTGTTTATCCTGGTTTCATCCTGTTCTCACACCCAGAGAGCCAAGAAAGTGAGCCATTTCTAACAGTTCTCAATGTACTACACTGTTAATAATTCATTTCAAACAAAGAAAGTAAATGTTCATATTTACTATGTGAATATTTAATATTCAAGATTCTGCATTATTTCTAGGTCCCTATTTAAATGTAAGCAAATGTGTGATATTGAGCATGTTAACTACTTCGTACAAAAGGTCAGATTTTCCTCATGTCTAATCTCTTCTCCTGAAGAGTGTGTTCAGACGACACGCCGATGGATTTGATCTAAAATGGATTGTAAGGTTTTGCACAAACTTTTGGAGTCCATGCCAGCTCGAGTGCACGCTGTCATTAAAGCAAAAAAGACGACGTAACAAATACTAAGAAACTCTGAAATTCATGTAAAAATATTTCAAAGTTTCAATAATAATGATAATGTTGTATTAAATTGGGAAAGAATCCATATATGTGTTTACTATATACAACAGTGTTCCCTAATGGCAGTGGCCTCTTTCAGCAGGATAATGCTCCCTGCCACACTGCAAAAATTGTTCAGGAACGGTTTGAGGAACCTGAGAAAGAGTTCAAGGTGTTGACTTGGCCTCCATATTCCCCAGATCTCAATCCGATCGAGCATCTGTGGGACGTGCTGGACAAACAAGTCCGATCCATGGAGGCTCCACCTCACAACTTACAGGACTTAAAGCATCTGCTGCTAACGTCTTTGTGCCAGATACCACACACACCTTCAGAGGTCTTGTGGAGTCCATGCCTCGACAAGTCAGAGCTGGTTTAGTGCCACAACAGGGACCTAGACAATATTAGGAAGGTGGTTTTAATGTTATGGCTGATCGGTGTGTATGTGTCTGCCAACTGGTGGCAAAAATCTGTAAATGCTGGGAGAGTCTTCATGATGTCATTTACATGAAGTGAAAGTAAAGTGCGAAGCCGTTTCTTAAACAGAATCCACTTCCTTTTATCAGAAACCAAATCTTCATTTCAAGTTTTTAACTCTCAAAGGGACAGAGGGAAAGTGACATCTGTAAGGTATGTGTTTTCTAATTTCACTGTGATCTTTGTTAAAAAAAAAAATCAGTCAATCACTCAGCGTATTCATAATCATGAGATTCAATTGTCTGAGAAACTCCAGGGGAATCCAATAAGAAGTTACTGTTGAAATGAAATGTTTCATCATGTATCACTGTGTGCTCCAGAAAACTGCATGTGGGGATAAACTAATGTGTTTGACCACATCTAAGGACTTTTTCAGCTTGTTAAATTTGCAGGTTAAAAATAAAAAACTGACTGTTGGGATTTCCTAAAGGCACGTTTGGTGTCTGTAGTAGAAATCAGTGGGTACTTTTGTCTCATTGCATTATGTGTTAATGCGAGTTTCCCTGTCAAAGCACTACATAGTGCCTGGAGGTTAATGGCATGAGCCTCATATTCTGATTAATTTATAGCAGTTATTAATAGTGTTATTTGCAGTATTGGTCAGAGGAATATATGACAGAACACATGCTGGGTTAATTTAACCACACACTGCTAGGCTATGTTCTGGGTTATTTTAATAATCCAAAGATTGGTTCATTATAAACCAACCACATGATTGCATTCACCTGTGGCTAATCACACACACACACACACACACACACACACACACACATACATAAATAACCCAGACTCACACAGGCACAAGTCTTGCTCTAAGTCTATCTCACTGAGTTTATCTGGGTTACATCTTGTTTCTGGTTTTCCTGTTTTGCTCTAGTCTGTTTCCTGACATTGATTCTGCCTTTCAGTTTGGATTTGTTGCAATAAAGTCACTCTGAAATTGCAACCCTCTCTGCCATCTGACATAAAGTCCAGATGAAATAACCCATTTAATTTTATATAGCAAAAAAATAAAAAAAAATTAAAAAATTGCAACTTTTCATCTACATGTTTTCATTTCTCTTGTTTATTATGCATTACAATCAGGGGTGTAGTTAGGGTGGTGATGGGGGCCCCTGGGCTCGAACCATTGTTGGGGCCTTATACCTCCACCAAGACATGAATCTACAACTGCTCAAAAAAATCAAATAAACAAATAAGACCAGGGTTACAACTGCAACTACAACACTAAAGAAATACTATGAACATAAAGATTTGAACATTCTGGGCTAGAAATGACAAGAGACTGAACAAACACCTGAGCAGCCTCTGTGGTTTGAAAAGATCCTCCTGATGTTGTAAAGGAGAAACCTGCACAAGACAGGTTAGTGATGTGAGGCAAGAAGGATAGCTGGTTGTCTTGAGCTACCCTGAGGTTTTGCCAGATGGTGTCATCCGAGAGTTGTCCAAGGAGATCACAAGATCTTGACATGGAGATGCATCTCCAAGGATGTACAGCAGCTCGGGCTTGCTGGAATTTAGTTTAAAATGATGAGCTGTTATCCATGATGAGATGTCTGCCAGACATGTTGAGATCTGTGCAGAAACATAAGTGTCTCAGAGAGACGAGGAGAGGACTAATTGAGCGACACTGAGAGATGACACTGAGAGAGGAACTGCTGGAGAAGACTGTGTCATGCATCACTATGTGAATTCGCAGACGTGCCCGAGGTGGTATTTAGTTGCTGCATCTGAAATAGGGCAATTTGTACTTTTGTCAAATTTATTATAATGTGTTTCTGTTTAATAAGGGTACTATTATATAATTTTTAGAATGTTTTTCACATTTATTTCCTAAAATAATTAAAATATATCTTCAGTAATATATGTTTCTGTGTCTCCTGTATCAGTCATGGCTTCCTCCAGCAGTGTCCTGTGTGAAGATCAGCTCCAGTGCTCCATCTGTCTGGAGGTGTTCACTGATCCAGTCTCTACTCCATGTGGACACAACTTCTGTATGATCTGTCTCAGAGAGTTCTGGGACAGCAGTTCACACTGCCAGTGTCCAATGTGTAAGACGGAATTCCCTAAACGTCCTGATCTACGTGTGAATACGTTCATCTCTGCACTTGCTGCTCCATTTAAGAAGCAACTTCCCTCCAAGCCTAAGAAGGTTCTGTGTGACTCCTGCACTGAGGAGAAGATGGAGGCTCTAAAGTCCTGTCTGCACTGTGGAGTTTCTTACTGTACCACTCATCTGATGCTCCATAAAACTACACCTAAACTCATGAAGCACAAACTGATGGAGCCTGTGGAGAACCTGGAGGACTACATCTGCCAGAAACATGAGAGACCCCTGGAGCTGTTCTGTAGAGACGACCAGACGTGTGTGTGTCAGTTCTGTACTGAGGGAGACCACAAAACTCACAGCACCGTTCCTATAGATGTGGAAGTTAGATCAAAGAAGGTAACAAAGATTTAGAGAAGTGATAATATATGATCAAACTTCCATAGAAGAATCTATGGAAGTGATTTTTTTGTATGACTGTCCTTCTCTCGTAGACTGAGTTGTGGTTAATGCAAGCAGAAGCTAAGCAGATGATCCAGGACCGACTGAGGAAGATGCAGGAAATCAACCACTCTGTAGAACTCAATAAAGTGAGTCTAAAATAAGACTTTGGCATTCATTAAAGCATAAAATCCTTAATTAATTTTATTGGTCTCCTGTTAGAAAATCGCAGAGAAAGCAGACGTTGTGGAGATCTTCAGTGCTCTGATGCGCTGCATTGAGAGAAGCCAGGCTGAGCTTCCTAAGGTGATGGAGGAGAAGCAGAAAGCAGCAGAGAGGCAGGCTGAAGAGTTGATTAAAGAGCTGAAGCAGGAAATCACTGAGCTAAAGAGGAGAAACACTGAGCTGGAGCAGCTCTCACACACTGACGATCACCTCCACCTCCTACAGGTCAGAGTCCCTCTGTTTCTCAATAGCAATGCAGCACATGACAGGACAGCAGTCCCCATGCTGAGGGATTTCTTTCTCTCTCTCTCCTGCTGTACAATAGATTTACCCGTCACTCCGAATCCCTCCATGTACCAAGAACTGGATTGATTTTAGCATAAACTCTCATCTGAGTGTGGTGACTCTGATTAGAATAAAGATTCAGGAAATGCTCAGTGTGGAAGTGGACCAGATTGATGAGATCAGTAAGTATGTAGTGATTCATAAGATCTTTGTGTTTGGGTAAAGTGGTCTCTTAGGAAGAATTAGGCTAGTGTGATATACATAACAATTTAATTGTCAAGAACAGATAAAAAAATGACACACAAAAAATAAAACCTAAAGCCATGGAGTGGTGCTGTTGAGTGTCATTTGGTGTACATGTAAAAGACTCGGACATCGCCACAGCAAGTTCCTGTATCCCTCTGTCACCGAGAGGAAAGCCGAGAGGAAAGCCGAGTGTCCCTGTGAAGGAACCTTTTGTAGGTGATTTCAAAGAATCGCAGTCTTACTATCTTTCATGAAGACTCGTCTGTTACAAATTTTATGTAAATTCATTTGGATTAAATGATCGGCCCTTTTCATTGTGTTTAAATCAAGAAAATTTCCATATTATAGCGTGACAATTTTTTTTTTGCACAAGATTTGTTCTTAAATTGGGGGTAAAATCTCAGGCATTTTACCATTTAAAAAGAGTAAATTCAAGAGTTAAATGGCAAACCTGTACAATTATTACTATAATATAATCAGAGTAAATATCACTATGTGATTTCAGGAAATCATCAATATCCTAGTAGTAGAAATGCATTATATACATACATATTTGTATACCGATGAGCCAAAACTTTAAGACCCCTCACAGATGAAGTGAATAACATGAATTATCTCATAACAATGGCACATGTCAAGGTCTGGGATTTATTAGACAGTAAGTAAACCATTAGGTTCTGGTAGTTGATGTGTTGGATGCGGGAGACTTTGACAAGGGCCAAATCATTATGGCCAGATGACTGGGTCGGAGACCCATCTGCCATCTCCAAAGTGGCAAGACTTGTGGAGTGCTCCTGGTCATCAGTGGTGAGTACCTACTGACAGGGTGATGGGTGCCCAAGGCTCAAGGGCAATGAAGGCTATCCTGTCCAGTCTGTACCGACAGAAGGGCTACTGCGGCATACAAAATTTTAATGATGTTGTGATGAGGAGGAGGGAGGGGACACTGCCATCGGCCCAAAAAGGGGAGGAGTCTCTGCCGTCCGCCAGAAAAGCGGAGGAGCGGCTGCCATCCACCAGGAGGCGGAGTTGCGGCTGCCATCCGCCTGAAAAGGGAAGGAGCCATAGCCATCCGCCAGGAGGTCCAGTGTCAGTGCCCTGTGTCGTGGAGGATCACTTCCCAGCTGGCCAAGGACCAGACGACAGCATGTCTGCAGACCGGGGAACCAGTTTTTTCTTTCTCTCTTTCCTCTCTCTCCCTCATGCTATGTCTCTCCTGCTTGCTCCTTTTCTCTCCCCTCTTCCTCCTCTCGTCTCTCCTTTCACTCCCAGGATGTGGGGCCGCTGTCACAGATGGTTACAGGAGGAATGTGTCATAACACACAGTGCTTCGCACCCTGCTTTGTATGGGGCTGTGTAGCCACAGACCGTTCAGAGTGCTCGTGCTGACCCCTGTACACCACTGAAAGCACCTACAGTGGGCACGTGCGAGCACTGGAAATGGACCTTGAAGGTCACCTGGTCTGACAAGTCCTGTTTTCTTTTACATCCCATGGACGGCTGGGTGCGTGTGCGTCGCTTACCGGGGGAGGTGATGGCACCAGGATGCACTATGGGAAGAAGGCAAGCCGGTGGAGGGACTGGGCTGCTCAATGTTCTGCTGGGAGAACTTGGGTCCTGGCATTCATGTGGACATCAGTTTGCACGTACTATCTACCTAAACATTGTTGCAGACCAGGTACACCCCATCATGGCAGCAGTATTCCCTAATGGCAGTGGACTCTTTCAGCAGGATAATGCTCCCTGCCACACTGCACACATTGTACAGGAATGGTTTGAGGAACATGACAAAGAGTTCAAAGTGTTGACTTGGCCTCCAAATTCCCCAGATCTAAATCCAATCGAGACTGTGGGATGTGTGGGAACAAGCAGCAGCTCCACCTCGGAACTTACACGACTAATGGATCTGCTGCTAACATTTTGGTGCTACAGCGCACCTTCAGAGGTCTCGTAGAGTCATGTTTTGGCAATACGCCAAAGGAACAACAGCATATTAGGCAGGTCATATGTATATTGTATCTTTTGGTGCTAATGTTACAGTGCCCCATTGTAATTTTAAGCATTTCATTACTGCACATTAAATTCTACTAGCTAATAATATTGTCCATTATTCTCTTTCAAACAGAACTAAAAGAATTTCAGCAATATGCAGGTGTGTGAGCTTTCACTGATCACATGAATAAGTATTCATTATTACACAGTATGTACTGTTACAGTAAATGTAAATTGTGTTTTTCCCTTCTCAGTGGATGTGACTCTGGATCCTGATACAGCTCATCCTCATCTCATCCTGTCTGATGATGGGAAACAAGTTACATGTGGAGACAAAAGGCAGAAGCTCCCTGATAACCCAGAGAGGTTTGATCGTTGTGTCTGTGTGCTGGGGAAGGAGGGATTCTCTTCAGGGAGGTTTTACTATGAGGTGCAGGTCAGAGGGAAGACCGAGTGGGATTTCGGAGTGGTCCGAGAGGCTGCGAAGAGGAAGGGGGAGATTACAGCCTGTCCTGAAGATGGATACTGGTGTGTGTGTCTGAGGAATGAAACAGAATTTTCAGCCTGTGACTCTCTTCTTATTCCCCTCTCCATGAAACAGGCTCCTCAGAAAGTGGGGGTGTTTGTGGATTATGAGGAGGGTCTGATCTCCTTCTGTGATGTTGAAGCCAAGTCTCATATCTACTCCTTCACTGGTCAGACTTTTATGATGAAAATCTATCCATTCTTCAGCCCCCGCAGTAATCATGGCACTAAAAACTCAGCACCACTGATCATCTGTCCTGTTAATAAGACCAATAATATTTGCTAGATTTAAATCTCTGTTAACATCTTCTATTTAATCCATTCCTTAAACAACATTAATTATCTTACATTTTTATTAACTTCATAATTCATATGAACATATTTCATGTAAATAAAAAAAAGAATGTTATTTAATGGCTTTCCAAATCCGTTTACAATCTTCTGTCATGTAAAAGCAGATCTGAATGGAGAATGTGTGGCTAACTGTATTTCTGACTGTAATAGCTGAATTGGATTGTTAACTGACTGATATTATCCTGCTTTTTCTGTTCTTCTATGCTTGTCTCTGTAAACTCAAATCTGTTCATGAGCTGGCTTGTTCAAAATAAAAAAAATCACACATTTGAAAGCATTCTCTATAAAACAAGAATGTCCCCACCATGGCTGCTCATTTCATTCCTTAGAAACCCACTGAATCATACACAAGAATAAAATGTCAGGAAAAGTTAGCATTGTAATCAATGCAGTAAAAGGCAGAATCTCTTTATCCAATCTTCTCATTTAAGATAGATGTGGTTGAAAAAGTCTGGCAACAACTGATATCTTGAGAATAAAGAGGCAAATGAAACTCCAGCATGTTCAGTTTCAGTTCCTACAAATACAATAGTCACCTGTTGGAATCAATGTTTTGAGACTAAATACAGGATCTATATATAGCATCTGTTAATGTTAGCAAGCCGTACAAACTTAATCGCTAAAATCGCTATGGCCTACTTGTTAATCCTGTAAGAGGAACACAATGTTTATACTGTATATATATAAGTAACAATGGATAATGGGTGAATGTCTGCCATCTGATGGCAGAACTGTGCACTAGAAATGTGCCATGAAAAAGCCAAACTCTGGGAGTGGCCTCATGATGTCACTTTGGTGAAATGAAAGCTACGTGCGAAGTGGTTTCCTAATCAGAAGTCCTTTCGTTTCAGCAGGAGATGATATCCGGTTTAAAGTGTTTTTGGCCTTCCTTTAAAAATCAGCACAGGTAACTTTGTGTTCAGAATATTTCTAATATTAACTGTTTATGTATTGTCTAACATATTGTCAAAGTGCTGTAGATCAAAAGTTTAACATGGGCAAAGCTGTGAATAGATTGAAGAAACTGGTTTTGGGAGAGAAAAAATGTGGCAAATCAAATACCATGTCTGAATTTTGTTAGTACTTTCTGAAATTATTTTTACTCTACATCTATGTCATAAAGTAGAGTACTTTGTTGACAGGAGAGGCATCACTAAAGATGCTGCTGGCTTTGAGTTCTACTGGTTTAGTATTTTTCTTTTTTTTACAATTTTCCATTCTTCATGGCATTTTTTTTTATTAAACTGGTGCTGTTTGTAAAATAAATAATGTCAGACAGTATTGTGTTGTGCTGAATGTTGGATGTTTTCTGTGGTCTTAAATTATACCTCCATCTGCCCATCTTTGTGTCTCCTGTATCAGTCATGGCTTCCTCCAGCAGTGTCCTGTGTGAAGATCAGCTCCAGTGCTCCATCTGTCTGGAGGTGTTCACTGATCCAGTCTCTACTCCATGTGGACACAACTTCTGTATGATCTGTCTCAGAGAGTTCTGGGACAGCAGTTCACACTGCCAGTGTCCAATGTGTAAGACGGAATTCCCTAAACGTCCTGATCTACGTGTGAATACGTTCATCTCTGCACTTGCTGCTCCATTTCAGAAGCAACTTCCCTCTAAGCCTAAGAAGGTTCTGTGTGACTCCTGCACTGAGGAGAAGCTGGAGGCTCTAAAGTCCTGTCTGCACTGTGGAGTTTCTTACTGTACCACTCATCTGATGCTCCATAAAACTACACCTAAACTCATGAAGCACAAACTGATGGAGCCTGTGGAGAACCTGGAGGACTACATCTGCCAGAAACATGAGAGACCCCTGGAGCTGTTCTGTAGAGACGACCAGACGTGTGTGTGTCAGTTCTGTACTGAGGGAGACCACAAAACTCACAGCACCGTTCCTATAGAGGAGGAGAGTGACGATACTAAGGTGAGAGACATTTAGACAGAATGAATGAAATTTATTTTAAAAATCCACAAATATTATTACCGTGTATTGCTTTCTCATAGACTGAGTTGTGGATGGTACATGCAGTAGTTCAGCAGATGATCCAGGAACGACTGAAGAAGATTGAGGAAATCAGACACTCTATAGAACTAAATAAAGTGAGTCTTCATATTAAAACATACATTATATGGCCAGAAGTGTGGGAAGATAATGGTCAGGTTTTCTCCATGTTAGAAGTCTGGCTTGTGAAAGGAATCTTACATAGTAGAGCATTAAGCATTGTTTCTTTCTTCTCTGGTTCCAAAATTATTAGCTCCCCAACAACGCTGCCGAGTTGTATTAAAGATGACTGACGAATCGTTGTTACTAAGGCCTTTGAAATATAAGAATCATAAATATCATTTGTTAATTTAGATACTGTATTAAATAGAATCCTAATATTGTTTCTTTTTGCTTTTTTATCAAGCTTGAAAAATTAAGAACCTAATGATCTTTCTTGAAATATTTAGAATATCTGATGTTTATTTTCTGTCATCTTCACCTACACTGTTAAGAGATTTGTTGGAGGACACACAACTGTTCACACGTATACATTTATAAAGAAATGTACAAAAACCCATTGATTGTGTAAAAATAATGGGTCATTGCATATAAATTAAATGTGTTTCCTGTAGAACAACACAGAGAAGGAGAAAGAAGACAGCGTGGAGATCTTCAGTGCTCTGATGCGCTGCATTAAGACAAGTGCAGCTGAGCTTCCTAAAGTGATGGAGGAGAAGCAGAAAGCAGCAGAGAGGCAGGCTGAAGAGTTGATTAAAGAGCTGGAGCAGGAAATCACTGAGCTAAAGAGGAGAAACACTGAGCTGGAGCAGCTCTCACACACTGAGGATCACCTCCACCTCCTACAGGTCAGAGTCCCTCTGTTTCTCAATAGCAATGCAGCACATGACAGGACAGCAGTCCCCATGCTGAGGGATTTCTCCTCTCTCCTGCTGTACTGTAGATTTCCCCGTCACTGTGCAGCCCTCCACACACCCAGGACTGGACTGACGTCACAATTACCTCTCATCTGAGTGTGGAGACTCTGAGGAGAAAAATAATTCAAGAAGTACTTAATAAGGAAATGGACACGTTTGTTCAGATTGGTAAGTATATAAAGTACTTATTAGTCAGTTCTTAAGGAGCAAAGGGTTTATGTAGTAAGTAAACATAATTGCAGAAAATCTTTTATATATTTTTTATATGATATGTTCAAATATCAGATTTATCAATTATTATACTCATTTAAAAGCTATTCTGAATTATAAACCTCACATATATCCATTATCATACTATCTGTGTTCTTTGGAGTTAATGTTTGGAGTTACTGGAGTTAATTACTCTTCTCTGTTGGAGTTTATACTAGTCAGACAGTTAATTACTCCTAAGTAAATTCTAACAGCAGGTAATATTCTGTGTTTCTCTTTTACAAACAGAACTAAAAAGAATTCAGCAGCATGCAGGTCAGTGGGATTTATTTGCCTGTGTGACTACATAAGTATAAAGACTGAATACTGGGGAAGAAAGTGTAACTTGTGTTTCTTTGTCTCAGTGGATGTGACGCTGGATCCTGACACAGCGAATCCTTCTCTTACTCTATCTAATGATGGCAAAGAGGTCACATGTGAAAACCTAATAAAGAAGCTCCCTGATAACCCAGAGAGGTTTGATCGTTGTGCCTGTGTGCTGGGAAAGGAGGGATTCTCCTCAGGGAGGTTTTACTACGAGGTGCAGGTCAGACGGAAGACCGAGTGGGATTTAGGAGTGGTCAGGGAGTCTGTTAACAGGAAGGGAAAAATTACGGCCTGCCCTGAAAATGGATTTTGGTGTGTGTCTTGGCATAGTCAGGCTGAATACGTGGCTCTGGATTCTCCTCCCATCCCTCTCTCCTTGAAACCGGCTCCGCAGAAGGTGGGGGTGTTTGTGGATTATGAGGAGGGTCTGATCTCCTTCTATGATGTTGAAGCAAATTATCACATATACTCTTTCACTGGTCAGTCATTCACTGAGAAACTCTATCCATTCTTCAGCCCCTGCCTCAATGACGGCGGTGAAAACTCAGCACCACTGATCATCTGTCCATTGACTCAAGGCCAAGAATAGGTTTTAAAAATAAAGTCGCCTAAATTCATAGAATCATAATGATCATGTTTCCTGTTTTGTCCTTCATGAGTAGAGTTGGTAAAACATGAATAATGAATCATAACTATCATGCATTTCATTAAACTTTTTTTATTATGGTCTATAACTGGTCTATGACTCTTGTTCACATTATGCTCTTGCCGAATATACTTTCAGTGCATTTAGTACTGTTTGAATATAATAAAGGGCTGTAGGGATTAACTGATTTATAAATCCACTATTCACTGTCAGCCAGAAGAGGACAGTTTCAGGAGTCTGGTTCCTCTCAAGGTTCCTCTCTTGTCATCTTCCTCACCTCTGATGTCTCATTAAAGATCTAAATCTAAATCCAGTTTTCTGTAAAGCTGCTTTGTGTCAAAGTTTATTGTTTACAAACCAAATTCATTTGAACTGTATAATTATAAACCTGTATCCACTTATAAATTCCTTTTTCTAAATATCATTAATAAAATGTATTCATCAAAAATAAATCTGGTCTCTGTAATGTGTGTGGTGGAGGTGATGAGGCAGGACATGCCTGCATGAGATCAGGGTGTATTTTGTTTAGGGTTGTCCAACTATCAATGTCACCATTATTCCAGGCATGAGTCAAAACACAGACAGGCACAGACAAACTAGAATAATCCAGAATCGTCAAACCAGAAACCAGGTCTGAGGTGAAAACTAGGAATACAAACGAGAAACAGGAAAACAGGAAAAGTATGAGGCAGGCTGCCTGGTCCAATTCCTCACCTACCATCACCAAACAGTCTTTATTTACTGCTCTATTTTCCCCTGGGTGCTGCAGTTGACCCCTCAAAAGCTGATCTGTTGGACTTATGAGGAGCTGGGGCGCTCAGGACCTGATGGTCCCCAAATGGACATGGAAAATGTTTTAAGGAATGCATTAGACCAAGTCATAGAAATTAAGAGTCAAAGTTTTAGGGTTGCAGTCATGCTGTTTTTTTTTTTTTTTTTTTATAAATTCCCCAATCTTTCAGGATAAACTATATAGAATGAGTCTGGACACTCAAACCAGAGACTCGTCTGTTAGTCCCAAAAACTGCAGAGAAATGCTTTTCCACTCCTAGCGCTTAATTGTGCCCACTCTCTCTTATTTAGATTCCCTTCGAAATGAATATCATTGGGTAATTACACCAGTCAACACAGGGGAAGCGCTTCATATTGATATATGGATTGTAGCAGATTAAGTAGCAAGGTATGGCAGTCTCTGCATAGAGCCTAGTAGAGGCGAGTGTTTCACATAACCTGCAAATAATTCAAAAAGAACTTGTGGCGTCTACAATGCACAGATGTCCAGATTTTTCTTATTTGAAGTACTATACGTCCAGAAGCCACAGTGTGTGTTGGACATTTTAAAGAAAACTGGGAGGACAGTCCAACCCCAAGCAGAGTCCATTATATTCTTGACCTGTGAGCAAAACTCCACACACTAATACACTTTTGCTGAAGAATTTGCTCCAGGCCCTGGAGTAAGGTTTTATAGGTGCTTCCAACGAAGCCAGTCCTGATCCACTTCACTTTTGAGCTCATTTCTCACCATCGCAGAGAGCAAACGTTGCCCAGATGCAAGCAGAGTGTAGCGAGAGTTTACTCAGAGGCTTCTTTATTAGGGACTTTCCAAAAATTGTGGTTATAAACAACAGCAGGGCAAAACACGAGCAGGCACCATCAAAAACTGCAAATTCATAATCACAATGATACGCAGGAACAAGCCGGAAAAAAATCCTAGGAACAAGTGTAGCTGGATTTGTCACTGCATTGTGTGTTTTTTTTTTGTTTTTGTATTTTTAAACACTGAAACTCCGTAGTTGAGACAACTTGCCATTTATTCTGATGAAATGTAAACAAGCCCTTATGATGTCTTCAAAAATAAAAATGGCAGAATGAGATGAGCATGCGAATTAAATCAGGTCAGAATAAGAGAATAATCAAATCCATATAAAAATCATTTTTAAAGCAAAGATGGAATTAGATTAATTAAAGGAGACACACACATGGACGTAGACATAGAAACACACATAGAGAAACACCAGGTATAACTTTAACATGTTGTGTAATTCTACATAATAAAAACGTGTGTACTAAATATACTTTTCGTACATTTTACACGGGAAAAAGACTTCAACTGAAGAAAAGCCCAAAACAAAAACATGTCACAATATAAGCACATGCACACTGTGTTGAGAAATGTTCTTTGTGCTGAGGGGATTCCTGACATGTTTTTTTCCCCTGCTGAGTTGCACCAATCTCATAGATTACACTGTGACACTGTTTGACCCAAAAGAGGGAATCAGACACTGGACAAAAGTGTAAGCATAATGTTTCTAGAAATATATTTTATACAGTACTCTGCAAAAGTCTTGGCACTCTAGATTTTTTAGTACAAACTTTGTTATAGGTTTTTATTTTGTAACTTCTACATTATTGATTCAGTACAAAAACATTTTAGATTCCAAACATTAGTTTTCCAGCACAAAATGAGATCTTACACAAAAATGTTTGTACGTCAGTAAAGAAAGCAGCAGATTCCATAAGAGACACTTTTCAGATAAAAACATAATGAAGGCTGCTGGGTTTCGCTGCAGAAATAAGAAGCGAGTCGACAGTCAAAGTCTCCAGAAGAACTGTGGCTGCTTCTGCAAGATGCTCAGTAACACTTCCAGCTCATTTCCTTATAAAACTGCACACACTGCACCTCAGATACTGCTTTATTTTAAAAGCGAAGGATTGTCACATTAAATATTGACTTTCTTTCATTTATTACTGTTTACTGCTCTTTATAGGATTTTTCTTTTAAATGTAGAAACATTTAATTTCATTATTTTTGAAGGCATCTTTGCTCTACAGCATTTCTTTGCATGTGCCTAAGACTTTTGCACAGCAGTGTATATCTCTAAAATATATTTTTAACTATAATTATGCCATGTTTTTAGCACTTTCTTCATGAGTTTGAAAGAGAAAAGAATTGAATCATGTAGTTCATCAGGAAATGTCTGCCAACTGGTGGCAGAAATCTGTAGTTGTGTCATTAAGGGAAATCCCAGGAGTGGCCTTATGATGTCACACAGCAGAAATGAAACTACAGTGTAAAGACCAGATTTTCATAAACAGAAAACGAGTTTCTTTCATCAGAACGGCAAATCTCAAGCTTCTCCTTTTTAAGCAACTAAATCCACTGTAGGTAAAACTCTAATTCTAATATTATTATTTCTGATATTGTTGAATATTATCTTTATATGATTTGTTCTATTTTTCTGTAATATTCAAAATTCTGTTGACCCAAAACATTTCTGTATTTAAGTTTAGCACTTTTTTAATATGTGTAGAGCTGTTGCATCTGAGGAAGGTACTGTATATAACACAATGAACAGGTTAAAGAACAGGGTTTTAGGAATGGTGGAATGTGTATAGTGCCTCCCACTTTAATGTTTTAATTTCATAATAATATACCTATTTAGGATTTCATTCATAATTCAGTTAATAGGATTAGAGCAGGAAAAATACGGAAAGTTTCTTAGGTTTCGTATAGTCATATGTCTGTCTCCTGTGTCAGTCATGGCTTCCTCCAGCAGTGTCCTGTGTGAAGATCAGCTCCAGTGCTCCATCTGTCTGGAGGTGTTCACTGATCCAGTCTCTACTCCATGTGGACACAACTTCTGTATGATCTGTCTCAGAGAGTTCTGGGACAGCAGTTCACACTGCCAGTGTCCAATGTGTAAGACGGAATTCCCTAAACGTCCTGATCTACGTGTGAATACGTTCATCTCTGCACTTGCTGCTCCATTTAAGAAGTCAGTTCAGGAGAAATCCAGCAGCGCTGCAGATCCGCTTCCCTCTAAGCCTAAGAAGGTTCTGTGTGACTCCTGCACTGAGGAGAAGCTGGAGGCTCTAAAGTCCTGTCTGCACTGTGGAGTTTCTTTCTGTAACACTCATCTGATGCTCCATAAAACTACACCTAAACTCATGAAGCACAAACTGATGGAGCCTGTGGAGAACCTGGAGGACTACATCTGCCAGAAACATGAGAGACCCCTGGAGCTGTTCTGTAGAGACGACCAGACGTGTGTGTGTCAGTTCTGTACTGAGACAGACCACAAAACTCACAGCACTGTTCCTATAGAGGAGGCGGCTGAAGAGAAGAAGGTGAGTGACTGAAAATTAATGAAGGATAATGTTTGCAAATCCTTTAGCCTCAGAAATATGACCTCTGTCTTATGAGTGAATACATGATGTATATTTTTCTCAGACTGAGTTGGGAAAGACACGAGCAGAAGTTCAGCAGATGATCCAGGAGCGACTGAAGAAGATTGAGGAACTCAAACACTCTGTAGAGATCAATAAAGTGAGTCTCTTAACTCACCTACAAAATAGCTTTTTTATAAAAACACATTAGCAGAATCAGGATCTAATTATATGAAATAAAATGATTCAGCTTGATTTGTCTCCTGTTAGAAAAACACAGAGAAGGAGAAACTAGACGTTGTGGAGATCTTCAGTGCTCTGATGCGCTGCATTGAGAGAAGCCAGGCTGAGCTGCTTAAGGTGATGGAGGAGAAGCAGAAAGCAGCAGAGAGGCAGGCTGAAGAGTTGATTAAAGAGCTGGAGCAGGAAATCACTGAGCTAAAGAGGAGAAACACTGAGCTGGAGCAGCTCTCACACACTGAGGATCACCTCCACCTCCTACAGGTCAGAGTCCCTCTGTTTCTCAATAGCATGCAGCACATGACAGGACAGCAGTCCCCATGCTGAGGGATTTCTCCTCTCTCCTGCTGTACTGTAGATTTCCCCGTCACTCCGAATCCCTCCACGTACCAAGAACTGGACTGATTTTAGTATTAACTCTCACCTGAGTGTGGAGACTCTGAGGAGAAATCTGTCTCAGCTTCAGGAGTCTCTGAGTAAGGAAATGGAGAAACTTGTTAAAACTGGTGTGTATTTAATCATTATTAAATATGCATTTGTATTAATGTTACACTGCCCTCTTGTGGTTAAATAATGAATCCAATTAAACTCATTGCATTAATCATTTCCAAACAGAACTGAAACGAATTTCACAATATGCAGGTATGTGAGCTTCCACTGATCACATTTATAAATGTATTCTGTACATATCCACTATTTCACACTGTCTACAATGATTTTAAATTGTGTATCTCTCTCACAGCGAATGTGACTCTGGATCCTGATACAGCACATCCTAAACTCATCCTGTCTGATGATGAGAAACAAGTAAGACACAAAAGATCCACAAAACAGAACCTCCCTGACAATCCGGAGAGGTTTGATGCTTCTCTGTATGTGCTGGGAAACGAGGGATTCTCTTCAGGGAGATTTTACTATGAGGTGCAGGTTCAAGGAAAAACAGACTGGATTTTAGGAGTGGCCAGAGAGTCTGTTAACAGGAAGGGACTGATTAAACCTTGCCCTGAAAATGGATACTGGTGTGTGTGGAAACGAAATGATGATAAATATTCGGCCTGGGACTCTCCTCGTGTCTCCCTCTCCATGAAACAGGTTCCTCGGAAAGTGGGGGTGTTTGTGGATTATGAGGAAGGTCTGATCTCCTTCTATGATGTTGAGGCCATGTTTCATATCTATTCTTTCATTGGTCAGACTTTCACTGAGAAACTTTATCCAATATTCAGCCCCTGCAATGATAACAGAGGTCACAATGTAGAACCTCTGGTCATCTTGTAATGGAATTAAACAGTAATTCTTTAATTGATTTCATTTCTGCTATGAACACCTTATCAGCCTCACCTTGAGTTGATTCCTGCCTTAACAATGTGCAATAATCTTTTTTAATCATTTAATGCATTTATGTGTACTTGATTTGTATTGACAACCTTATAGTTTGTCCCTATGACAAACTATAAATAAATGAATAAATAATTACTGTTATGAGCACTAATTACTTTAATCCAAAAATCAATTCTGAAACTGGAACTTCAGACAGTTTCACCTGGGGCATGTTCAGGAAATCGTGTATTTACAGTAGCAATTATGTGTTAAGATTTTACTCTACAGTGTCTATACAGTCTGTCTATACACTCTCCTCTCACTGGATGTCAGTGTTTAGTTGATTAAAGGTAATATTCATGCTTGGCTGTAGACCCGTGAGCCTCTAGTAGTGAAAGAAATTGTAAAATGATATATTTTGAACTTAATCTAGGTTTGTATTTGGGTAAGCTTGGGTTACTGAAAAAAGCACTGTATAAATAAAACATCTTTTTACTTTTGTAACAGCTTTTGTTTTCTTTTGACCTGAACTTTTATCTTTAACTCTCAGTCATTCTCAAACTGGGTCTGGCGACACCAAGTGGTCCATGAAGCACGGCCTGGCCTACCTGGTGTCTCACCGTATCAACATGGCTATCTCAGTAAATAATGAATTCTTCCAGCCAGCACATTGCGATCTAGGGGACATGTGTTTACACGTGTGCTAAATTCAACATATATGTGCCCTGTATGTGTGTTTAAGGTACAAACATATATATTGTCATTTTTTTTCAGATATTGATCAAACTGTTTTGAGGGTTATTACATTGCAGTAATTACTAATGATAAAAGCCAATGTGCTTAAATAGAAGAAGAATCATTTAAGCACTGCATGGAAACAGAAAGCCGTAATCAGCACTGTGTATTGGACATTCAGCTTTAACGACGTTGCTGATGACATGCAATGTCTGGCTTTTTCTTCCAAGGTAAAAAAAAAGAAAACTTTACCTCTACCTACAGTTGTGTAGAGTTGCCATTTGTATGCAAATGACAACATTGTGCCAGTCATGTACAATGTGTGAATTTTAGTTGGAGATGTTTAAAATGATCTCGCCACCACTGATCTTCTGTCCTGATAGTCAAATCAAATCCTAATATCAAATTTCTGATTACATAAATGCAATCCTGCTGACAGTCCATACACTAAATCGGGTGTAATTATATTAACAATTTCCTGCATTTGTGTGAGATTTATTTTACTCTCTGAAGTTTATTTATAGTTTTAAAAATATACCTTTTATCATCTCAGTTTGGTTGGACATTAGAGGCTCTTATTTAGGATTAAAACCATGCACAAAGAATAATTAACAAGTCTTAATAATAATAATGTTAAAGAATGTACATGACCATAAGCAGAGCCTGGAGAAGAGCTGAGCAGTGATGGTATAAACTGAGTACACACTGAGTGCACTTTCTATTTCAATCAAGTATTAAAGGTATAAAATAGTGAATGCATTCTGTGGTAGGAAGAGAAGTCTTGGATGTTTCAGTGTAATATTAGTGCGTCTCTTTCACCTCTGCTGCTGCATTTTCTGAATTCTGAAAAAATTACAATTTTACTGTGAACTCACATAGGACGTGCCAGATCTGTTACTGTGAACCTGTGAACTCAACACTAAATAAAATAAAAATATTTACACTGTAGTCTTATTTTATCCAAGTAATAGTGTCTACTCTTAAACGCCTAAGCATAGAACTTACATACTCACCTGTGTAAGGGGTTTTGTAAGCAAAAATAAATAAAAAAATATGATTTACCTCAATAAGTATGTATACTTGATATGTTTTTGGACAGTTTTTTTTCTTTTCTTTGATTTTACATCAAGCAGATGTCAGCTGAATGGATCACGAAAAGAATCACTTCTCTGGTTCCAGGCATTGTGCAAACTTTTTATTTTTTTAAAAAATTTATTTATCATCAGTGTCAAAGATGTAAAATATAATTTAAGAAAAAATAAGGGATGTGAATGTCGTGCCATGGATGTAGACGTCAGCATTAAGCAGAAAGAGGTACATGAAACAGGCTCCTCAGAAGGTGGGAGTGTTTGTAGATTATGAGGAGGGTCTGATCTCCTTCTATGATGTTGATGCCAAATCTCATATTTATATTGCAGTAATGATGGAGGTAAAAATTCAGCACCACTGATCATCTGTCCTGTTAGTCAAATATAAAATAAATTTCTAAAAATGACTTTTATTCCTTAAAAAAATGAAAACAGTGTTAGTATGATCTGTCAGGTGTGTAAAGTTTCAATTAAAAATTAAATGAAGATTCATTTTTAAAAGCAGTTCTTTCTGTATAAATGAAAAAAGTAGAATTGAAGTCTAGAACTGTAAAATGTAATTGTTTTATTGCCGCTCGCACTGTGATGATCCTCCGTGCTAAAGTGGTCTAATCCTGTCATGATCCAACGTCACTCCTATAAATGATCTTCAAATCACATCCACCAGAATATATCTTCACTTTAAAAAATTACTTTAATAAAAAAATCTTTTAATATGGGTCAGATCTAATAACATGTTTTTTCTTATTTGCAGTAATTAGGTAAAATAAGTAGGAGTTCAGCTTTTAAGCTTTTGGGCCCAAAATAACATCCTCCCAGAGTGAATTAATTTAATTGGGTAGCTTTATTTTCTGTAATTTTTAATGTTCTGAAGGTTGTTTCTATATCAAATACGTATAAGGACTAAATAGTTAAGAATTAAAAAAGTTATTGTTTAATTATTTTTTTGTTTTATTTTCAGTCTGTGCAGTTAGCTGCCAAATCCATACACACAAAATAAATACAAAATGCAAACTTACGTAAAACCTAAAAAATTATTGACATACTATACAGCTTTTAATGTGCAGTTAATATTATTTTATTATTATGAAATAATGTTTTTTTTTTTGAGATGCATCTCTAACGCAGCTTCACTGAAATAAATTTTTCTCCTGCTGTATTTACTTTCTCAGATCTTGGATAACTGTAGTCTGCTAAATTCTTTGCTTTTATTGGCTCACTACTTTTACACCTGCATAAATGAGGGTGTGTTTCATGTAAATTAGATAGCCATGAGGGTAAATTAGAGTGTTGTATACATAGGATATGTAAATAAGGGACTAGTGGGCGGAGCTTGCATCCAAGCAAGATTCTGTCACTCTCTCTCTCTCTCTCTCTTTGCAAAGCCACGACTGACCACCAGAGGCTGCACTCTCCTGAGTCTTCATTTCATCTCCTGTAATCATTTTCCTTACCTGATTAAGTATTTTAAGAAGATGAAGTATTAAGTAGTTCATTATTTGTAAAGTAACATCTTTCTTTAGACTATTTTTGTTGCTGTGATATGCACCATTATGTCATAGTATTATTTTTTTTCTCTAAATATTATTCTTGTAGTATCATATATTATGACTTTATTTCCTCAAAATGTTACGTTATTCTCGAAATCTTGTATTTGTTTTTTTTTTTTAAAAAGTGGCCTCTAAAACAAGCGGCACTAAATGATGACACAATAACGTATGATCAGGGGCGTCGGCCCACGGGTAATGCTGGCCCTGACTCCAAAAACCTGGAAAATAAAGTTAATTTTGGTTTCTAAATTTGATATTCTCTATTGCTAGAGCCATATGATATTCGATATGATATTGTAATAAAACGAGAGTAAGTTCTGCTTATCTGTGTGTTGTTTCTAGCATCATAGATTATTGATGACTATAGAGAGCAACTAGCTAGAGATTAGCTGATTAGAGAAAGACAGAGAGAGAGAGAGAGAGAGAAAGAGAGAAAGAGAGAGAGAGAGAGAGAGAACAGGTGAGTCTAATGTGTTATACCAGGGGTGTCCAGTCTTATCCGGATGAAAACCTGCACCCACACCAGCCCTTTGCAGATAAGACTGGACATTGGATACTAATGTACTGTCCCAAAAGCGCACCTGTTGATCTTCCTTTTTGGTTAAAATGTCGAGCTTCACTTGAGCTCAGCCTCAGAGTCAGTTTTTTAAGTGAATATCACTTAATCACTATAAATTATTTATACAGTAAAATAAGCATGAAACAATTTTCCTGCTGCAATTTTCCCTTGGAAGAAGTGTGTGATGTTCCTCACTGCAGACACCTACCAAAAATTCTCCCCAATTGTGTAGACTGTGTTAGTGCTCATATACAACAATGATTTAGATACAAGCTTGATTTACAAACCTCTAATCCTGACTATCTTAATCCCTCTGCCAGGACTGGGAAGAAATGCACTTATGAGGAAGATATCTAGCAGGATTTAACAGTGAAACCTTGTATTTCACTTTATAAGTAGCTTTTGATTGTCTGAATCACTGCCACTGCTGTAATGTTAATTTCCTGTGTTGTGTTTTGGACATTTTCAGTGTTGTGTTAGTCCTGTACATCAGTGTACCAGTGTGTAGACATGCAGTAAGAGTAATAACACTTCTGTTTGATTCCTCATTTACTCCTGAACTTTACTGCACTGAGATCCTCTACTTACACTGAATAATACTGCAGGATCCAGTTTCTGCTTTTAGCAATCGAAATAAAGTACACATTCTCGTGGTAATGCTTTTTACTTTTTCTATTTTAAAAATACAGAATGCTGATATTTACAAACGCAGAGTACAAAAGAGTAGTTGCTCAGAGTTTTCTCTTTGAATTACTTGTACCGCATACCGTATCTTTCATAATGTTTGGGGCAAAGGCATTTTTTTTGCCTCTGTACTCCACAGTTTTAAGTGTACATTCTCAGATTTGAATAAATTTTAGCTTTATCATGTAGGAATTACAGCAATTTTTATACATAGCTCCATTTTTCAGTAGTTTGTATTAGCAATATGGGTGTAGTTTCTAATAAAGCCTGCTACATTTCAACTCATGAAGAGGTTTTTCAGTCAGTTTTTCAGTCTAGTTAAACAAATCCAGTCAACAACAAGGAAGTGTGTACGATGCTGAGCTACTAACAGCATGAAATTAAGGCGACAAATCAGTATTATTTAAAATCTACAAAATAACATTAAAGAAAAAGGAATTATGAAATTATTTCTACATCAAATGGATCCTCTTGTATTGATGAACTTTGCTCACTCCTCTATGACTGCATTCTCGATTCTGTCTTCATCCGTGCGAGCTGTTAAAGAAATGTACAAAATTGTTTGTTTAACTGCAAGTTAGTTCCAGGTGTTTATAACAGAAAAGCAACCAAACTGTGTTTGTGACAGCGATTGAGGAAAAATGTGTTAGAAAAAAATTAATCATTCATTCAATCATCTTCAGTAACTGCAAAATGTAGGTCAGAGATTCTTTTACACTTATTACAACTAATGATTAAAGTCAGTTGTCAGTTTTTGAGATTGTTTGTCACACTGATTGAAGCAGCTGTTGTGTAAATTCACTTTCAGATCTGAGGAGAAACAGATATGCTGTGTTTTATATCATATCCTACTTATATTTAAATCTTACTGTGAGTGTGTTTTAGAACAAGTGCTTTAACACTCAAGTGTGGATTTTTATTTATATTATTTTAAAATGCTAATATTGGGACAAATGGTTTTCCTGAGGCGAAAATGTTTTTCTCAGACTAATTAAGGTTAGTGTGCTTGTTATGTGAAATGTAGAGATGTACTGAAAGAGTTCTTACCTCGAGCTCTGTAACATTTGACCAGCAGAATGATGGTCACCAGCAGATACGGAGAGGCCGTCACTACACTACTGATCAGCATGAGCACTGAGAATGGAGCTTCTGCACGTGATGGACCTGAAGCTGTGTAAAATAATCATTATTATAACACTTTATTCATGCTGAATTGCATATTTTAGCTCAATCTGCTGTACAAATAAATTCATTTTCAATTATGTGCACAAATGTAACATAGCATATTGTACACAGAGTTCCATAAACTAAGAATTATAGATTACATTATGTAAAGCTACTGAGTTCAACACATTAAGTCACAGTTGTATTTAAATGAATATTTAAATGATTTCTCACCTCTGACTGAGAGCCAGCTTTTCAGTGACTCTCCTCTCTCTGGGTGTTTACAGTGGTAGAAACCTTCATCTGACTTTGAGACAGTTTGGATGATCATCTCTCCTGTAGTCTGTGTCTGGAGAACTGATCCATCTTTATAGAAATCAGCTGGGAGGTTTGAGGAATTTGTGTTGCGATATAAACAGCGTAGAGTCAGAGGATGTCCCTCAGTCACAGGATGGACAGGACTCTCCAGGATCACATCACCATCTAGAACACAGAAAATCACGTGTACAGCAAAAAGGATTACGACATGAACATTTCAACAATTCAATATCCTATTTATAATAAAATCATAAAATGGATTAATTTATATGTAATATAGTATAAGGCGAAAGCTACATAGGCTGGATTAGTTGTTATCATTATTTGAACAAACTCTGAACACCACTCCTTGATTCCACAGTGAAATCCATTAGTGTTATAGTGTTTTCTGGTGTTGAATGGGATGAAAACTCTTTAAATGAGGAATGTAAAACTAGAGTTATGTAGAGCCGCATTACAGCCTCATTCAGTGTTTTAGCTGCTCTACAGTAGCTGATTCAGCTCATGAGAGAAACTCGACTGTGCCATTCTGTTTCTGTCTTCAGGTAATATTAAAATTATGAAACATTCCGAACTTTCAAAACATTCCTGATTTTCCCAGGTGGAAACTCAGAGTTCTGAATATTCTGTAATGAAATTTCCCTTCTCCTTTAGCAATAAACACACTACATGAAGACTCACCATGCACTGTGATGTTGACAGGATTACTGTTTTCTCCTGATTCAGAGTGACACCAGCAAACTCCAGTGTGTGATGTGGAGAGGAAGCTGATTTTACATGTAGATCCTGTAACTGATCCCCACCATGAACAATCTGACTCTGCCCCTCTATGTGTGTATCGCCCTACTGTCCATCCAGTAGAGTTACTCTGGTCCTCACAGCTCAGTGAGAGAGAGGCTTTAGTAAAGTGTTGAGTTCTGCTGGGATTGATGATCAGAGAGCCTGGAGGAGATTCACCTTAAACACAGAAAATTATAATTCACATGTATTATTATGATTTTGATTTCATAACATAAGTGAAGTGAAGTGACTTGTGTCCAAGTATGGTGACCCATACTCGGAATTTGTGCTCTGCATTTAACCCATCCAAGTGCACACACACAGTAGTGAACACACACACACACCGTGAACACACACCCGGAGCAGTGGGCAGCCTTTTTTGCTGCGGCGCCCGGGGAGCAGTTGGGGGTTCAGTGCCTTGCTCAAGGGTCTCACCTCAGTCGTGGTATTGAGGGTGGAAGAGAGCGCTAGTCATTCACTCCCCCCACCTACAATCCCTGCCGGACCTGAGACTCGACTTCAGGTTCACCTTCGGGTTGCAAGTCCGACTCTCTATCCATTAGGCCACGACTGCCCCCACTTGCACGTTTACACCTCATTTAATTAAACTGTGCTATCTGAATGAGAATAATCCTCTACCAGTGCTCAGGGCTATTCGACTGCCTTAAACCTTCCTCACTCAGGAGAGTGAATATAAAGATTTTTACACCAAACGTTAGCAATGCTGTAACTGTCCACATTAATCATAAACACTGTGTTAATTTAATATTACATTACATGTCTATTTTCGACACTCCAACCCAGCAGGGATATTTTTCCTCACCAGTGATCCATAGTGGCTGTTGGTTGCTGTAACTTCTGTAACGGGTTGATTCTCCTCTCTGTGATTCACACACATAAACTCCTGTGTGATTAAGAGCAGCAGGACTGAGAGTGTAGAAGCCTCCATAAACGATATCACCATGACTGTCTCTTATTATTCTGTAAGGAACAGCTGTGTGCCAGCTGAACTTCCAGCCTGTAGAGGAGTCTGTAACCTCACAGCTTAGAGTCACTGAGTCTCCTTCAGTCAGCCAGCTCTGTGGAGATACACTCAGTACTGGCCGTGGGCTCTCTGTTACACAGGAAATACAAAATTATAAATCTAATCATTTACTTTATCCACAATAACAGTCTTGCCATGAATGTCTGTTTTTATTTATATGCAGTAAATATATTTTATCATTACAGTGAATTTGTGCTGAACCCTCATCATCTCTTCTACCATATTTTATGAAATTGTTTTATTTTTATTCAGCTGTAAATATGACTTTATAAATGGCTGTGGGTTCATATGTTTAATTACATACATGCAACCAGTGTTTGAGACATGTTATGTTCAGTATTTACAGTATTAATATTTGTAATTACTTTTTATTTGTCATGCAAAGTATGGAGTATTCACACTGTTTCTTATAATGTAATTACGTGAAGATGATTTCTTACATTTAAAGTCTCAGGTTTCAGCCATACACTGTACTTTTTTTATTTTACCGTAGTTTAATGAGTATTTCTTTATCAGGCTTACAGACATTAGGCATGTGTTCATTCTTCGTGTCATCATCACTGGGTGGTTTACTTTTGCTAAATAAGTGGTAACACCATACATCCACTAGTCTGTATCTCACACAGGAGAGTGAATCTCATCTGCACTTATCTGCATTTTCTTAAAAAAAATGTGATGACTTCCTACAGTAAAGTCATGGCAAAAAAAAAAAAAAAAAGGCTGAAAATTCTACAGCCTTTCACAATCAATTCCAAAGATTGGAAAGGGGAGCTACTTTCTGTTGTTCCACTAGTGGGTGAAATAGTGCAATAAACTCAGGGCCATAAACTCAGCACCTGACAATACGTACTAATGATGTATTCCTTCATCGCAGGCTAAAAAGGTTGATGCTGTGATGTCTCTGATAATATAAACCCAAACATACAGTACATTGCAAAAGTCTTAGGCACCCTATTTTTTTTTTAGTACAAACTTTGTTATAGGTTTTTATTTTATAACTTCTACATTATTGATTCAGTACAAAAACATTTTAGATTCCAAACATTAGTTTTCCAGCACAAAACTAAATGTTACAGAAAAATGTTTGTATGTCAGTAAAGAAAGCAGCAGATTCCATAAGAGACACTTTTCAGATAAAAACATAATGAAGGCTGCTGGGTTTCGCTGCAGAAATAAGAAGCGAGTCGACAGTCAAAGTCTCCAGAAGAACTGTGGCTGCTTCTGCAAGATGCTCAGTAACACTTCCAGCTCATTTCCTTATAAAACTGCACACACTGCACCTGGCACTACTATTTCTTTTTAAAGCGAAGGATCGTGACACCAAATATTGACTTTGTTTCATTTGTTACTGTTTACTGCTGTTTACAGTATTTTTTTTAATGTAGAAACATTTAATTTCATTATTTTTGAAGGCATCTTTGCTCTGTAGTATTTCTTTGCATGTGCCTAAGACCTTTGCACAGCACTGTATAATCCCAATTAAATCCATTTCAGTTACAGCCTGTAATACTACAAAATGCGGGAAAAGTGCAAAGGAGGGTGAATTATTCATTTTTGCTGTGTACTATCAATCAGATTCATTCACCACAATTATACTGTAATCATAAAACTACACAATCCAGATGCTACTGCCACAGACTCACCTGATACAGTCAGTGTAACAGCATCACTGATCTCTGAGCTCTGAGAGTCACTGCTCTGTCCTCTGCAGGTGTAGTCACCACCGTCAGAGTCTCTAACAGACCAGATACTCAACTGCTGCATTGTGCTATCTGTGTCAAATCCGTAGAATATTTCAAGGTAGAGTGAGTTATTATTCTTATACCAGCTGTATGTCCACTCAGTGTCTCCTCCTCCCTGTATGTCACATCTGAGAGTAACAGTCTCTCCAACGAACACATGTTTATCAGGCTTTATCAACACCACAGCTTGAGGACTCCCTATAAAATATTCTATTATTAATAAAGTAATTCCCAAGAGTGCAGAGGTGAACAGAGTCGTTTAAACACTAGAACAGAATCATTTCAAACAACATCATGAATAATTAAATTATAAGTAAACATACAATTTGAAATACTGACAAAAAAAATCCCAAAATACTCTAGTTGATATGTTGTCTAATTATAGAACCAGCAGAGACGTACTGTAGATCCCATATGGTAATGGGGTGCTTGTGCTTTTGGGAAAGATCTGAATTACTGTGTAGCAATGCTCCAAAATAATTTTTTCCCCATAGGGAATACACGAGTCATTTGACATCAATTTTAGGACAAGAAGACGGGACAAAAATCCTAAATCCTATGATTTACATATTATGTAAATTAGCTAAAAATCTAAGTGGGTGGAGGTAATTGGCACAAGTTGCAAATTATTACAGAATTAGCCAAGGAATTATGAGAAAAATGATCTCACAGTTCTCAAGATAGTATGGTATGGAAATGGTATGATATAGCGCCTCCCAGAACACCACCAGACCATAGATGCTACATGAAACTTGGCCATTATGTAGTGCTCCCTCCCTCAATTCAGGCAAAAGGGATGAGCATGATCTGCCTAATGTCATGTAAGACATCCTCCAGGTTTAATTCTGTGCTTAGTTTCCATAATTTCACTTTGGACGATGAAACACACAACAATTTTGTATTGACTTTATATTAATTGAGTCAAATCAAGAATCGCATTGGGATCTCGTGAATCGAAATCGAACCAAATCGGGGCATCTGTGCTGATACTCAGCCCTAATATGTGTGTGTGTGTGTGTGTGTGTGTGAGTGAAACAGAAATAGCAAGTGTTTTTCCAGGAAAGAGGAAGGAAACAGAACACACAGTTAAATACACATATTCTCCATTTCTCTCTCTCTCCCTCAATCTGTCAGAACACAGGAAGTGGTAAGGCTTTAACACACACCTCTGCTCTGTCAGTCAGTCAGTCATTAGAGAGACAGGATGGAGATCAGTCCACTCCCTGTGATGCTCTGTGAGTAAATGTTCTCTTTGTGTCTTCATTAGAGTGAGTGGTGGGGTATAAAGTTGTTCATCTGCAGTCCGAATGTCCTGAGTGATGAGCTTATTGTGTGATTAGGACATAGTGTGTACTTCATCGATGAAACTAATGGTTGTGACTGACCGAAATGTCTTTAGCTGCTGTGGTGAGACTCTGGTGGTCTGTGGTCCATTTTTGTTGCTATTATGATCTGTGCAGGGAAACAACTCAATACAGCAAGTTCACTCTCATACACACTAATACCCAAATAATGCACAGCACTAAAAAAAAAAAAAATCACTCATCGTTATCAATATTAACAACAGAAGTTGTGCAGAAACAAACACAGCTCATTAGTCTTGCAAACGTACAGGGTGAGTTGACTGTTGTGGTTTGACAACTTCTTCTTTTTAAGTCAGTGCTGCACATTCAGCAGTAAAGAAGGGGAGGAGGTATGAAGGGGGATGTGAGAGAGAGACTGCTTCTTTCTAATGACTGTAAATATAGTGATCAAATATAACTCTACTGATACTTATTGTACTAGAATCTGGTCAAACTGAATATGAAAACTCTGTGCACATTTGCACATGGAAAATTGAAGCCAGAGTGTGTGCAGTAGAGAGTGTTGGAGACAGTGCGTGCAGTAGAGAGGTGGATCACGGTGTATGTCATGCAGCAGAATCTCTTCCAAAATTAAGCGAATACCTCTGTCAGGGATTGGGAGGCAGATGCAAGTGCTGGTATTTATTAAGGAAAACACAAACAAAACAAACCAAGTGGAAAAAGGATCATTAACAAACAAAAACAAGAGCAAGAAAAGGAACAACAGGGTGGAATTCATACATGAGACTAAGCATAATCATAAACATAAGCTTGACACTGAACACAAACAAACCAGAACTTACGTTGTGATACTAATAAACGAAACACAAAACAGGTGTGAGTAATCTGAGACATGTGACAAGGTCATGTGATATGCTAGGGTTGATAGGTAATATAGTTCTTGTCAGCCATTTTGTGGCAGAAACCAAAAATGACGTGACAGAACGTCAAAGTGTGGCTTCCGACACGCAACATACAGACATTAGGGAGTCCTGGACCTCAAGTCAAAATGTCCGCAATTTGCCCCTGGTCCCAATGCGGGCATGGCCCAGAATAAGTGACTGACTCAGTGAAGCAGGGAGGAAGAGCCATGACATCCTGGCTAAACTGGGGAGGCAAAGTGACTATGTCCCCACCAGAGCCAGGTGGCAGTGCAACAACATCCTTGAGCTTAAGTTTAACTCATGTTCTAGCTTGAGTTTGGATGGAGAGGCCATCCCACCAGCCTCCACTCCATCGGATTCTACCTTGAGTTTGGCTGGAGAGGCCATCCCACCAGCCTCCACTCCATCGGCCTCTACTTTGAGTTTGGCTGGAGAGACCATACCATTGGCCTCTACCCCATCGGCCTCTACTTTGAGTTTGGATGGAGAGACCGTCCCATCAGCCTCTAACTTAGGTTTGACTGGAGAGGCCGTCCCATCGGCCTCTACCCCATCGGCTTCTGCCTTGAATTTGGCTGGAGATGCTGTCCTATCGGTATCTACCCTGTCAGCCTCTACGTTGAGTTTGGGTGGAGAGGCTGCTCCATTGTCCACTAGCTTGAGAGCTCCCATGTAGCAGCCTGACATGCTGGTTATAGCATCAGCTGTATAGGTGCAGCAATGACCTGACAACCCCAAATGAGGTTAATTATCCTTTAATCTGCAATGAAACTGAGGCAAATTTGATCCTGTTTAGAGTCAATTGTTTTCAGATATCTAGATATTTTAATAATAAATTAAATAAAAACAGTTCAAGCAAGCTGCAGGTATAATATTTGCATTAATGTACATTTTGGTTAATGGCTTTTAGCCATTAGTGACAGAGAAGGAGGCATGCTTATGGAATTACATTAACACTACAACAAACATGCTCATGGAGTTACATTAACGCTACAGTAACCATGCTCATGGAGCTACATTAACACTACAATAATCACGCTCATGGAATTACATTAACACTACAGTAACCATGCTCATGGAGCTACAATAACACTACAATAACCATGCTCATGGAGCTACATTAACACTACAACAACCATGCTCATGGAATTACATTAACACTACAGTAACCATGCTCATGGAGTTACATTAACACTACAGTAACCATGCTCATGGAGTTACATTAACACTACAGTAACCACGCTCATGGAATTACATTAACACTACAGTAACCATGCTCATGGAGCTACATTAACACTACAATAATCACGCTCATGGAATTACATTAACACTACAATAACCATGCTCATGGAGCTACATTAACACTACAATAATCACGCTCATGGAATTACATTAACACTACAATAACCAAGCTTATGGAGTTACATTAACACTACAGAAACCATGCTTATGGAGTTACATTAACACTACAATAACCATGCTCATGGAGCTACATTAACACTACAATAATCACGCTCATGGAATTACATTAACACTACAGTAACCATGCTCATGGAGCTACATTAACACTACAGTAACCATGCTCATGGAATTACATTAACAATACAGTAACCATGCTCATGGAATTACATTAACACTACAATAACCATGCTCATGGAATTACATTAACAATACAGTAACCATGCTCATGGAATTACATTAACACTACAATAACCATGCTCATGGAATTACATTAACACTACAATAACCATGCTCATGGAATTACATTAACAATACAGTAACCATGCTCATGGAATTACATTAACAATACAATAACCATGCTCATGGAGTTACATTAACACTACAATAACCATGCTCATGGAATTACATTAACAATACAGTAACCATGCTCATGGAATTACATTAACACTACAATAACCATGCTCATGGAGCTACATTAACACTACAACAACCATGCTCATGGAATTACATTAACACTACAGTAACCATGCTCATGGAATTACATTAACACTACAATAATCACGCTCATGGAATTACATTAACACTACAATAACCATGCTCATGGAATTACATTAACACTACAATAACCATGCTCATGGAATTACATTAACACTACAATAATCACGCTCATGGAGTTACATTAACACTACAATAACCATGCTTATGGAGTTACATTAACACTACAATAACCATGCTCATGGAATTACATTAACACTACAGTAACCATGCTCATGGAGTTACATTAACACTACAATAATCACGCTCATGGAATTACATTAACACTACAGTAACCATGCTCATGGAGTTACATTAACACTACAATAATCACGCTCATGGAATTACATTAACACTACAATAACCATGCTCATGGAATTACATTAACACTACAATAATCACGCTCATGGAGTTACATTAACACTACAATAACCACGCTCATGGAATTACATTAACACTACAATAATCACGCTCATGGAATTACATTAACACTACAATAATCACGCTCATGGAATTACATTAACACTACAGTAACCATGCTCATGGAGCTACATTAACACTACAATAACCACGCTCATGGAATTACATTAACACTACAGTAACCACGCTCATGGAATTACATTAACACTACAGTAACCATGCTTATGGAGTTACATTAACACTACAATAATCACGCTCATGGAATTACATTAACACTACAGTAACCATGCTTATGGAGTTACATTAACACTACAACAACCATGCTTATGGAGTTACATTAACACTACAATAATCACGCTCATGGAATTACATTAACACTACAATAACCATGCTCATGGAATTACATTAACACTACAATAATCACGCTCATGGAATTACATTAACACTACAATAATCACGCTCATGGGATTACATTAACACTACAATAACCACGCTCATGGGATTACAATAACACTAACAGTAACCACGCTCATGGAATTACATTAACACTACAGTAACCATGCTTATGGAGTTACATTAACACTACAGTAACCATGCTCATGGAGTTACATTAACACTACAGAAACCATGCTCATGGAGTTACATTAACACTACAGAAACCATGCTCATGGAGTTACATTAACACTACAATAATCACGCTCATGGAATTACATTAACACTACAATAACCATGCTCATGGAGTTACATTAACACTACAATAACCACGCTCATGGAATTACATTAACACTACAGTAACCATGCTCATGGAGCTACATTAACACTACAGTAACCATGCTCATGGAGTTACATTAACACTACAATAACCATGCTCATGGAGTTACATTAACACTACAATAACCATGCTCATGGAGTTACATTAACAATACAATAACCATGCTCATGGAATTACATTAACAATACAATAACCACGCTCATGGAATTACATTAACACTACAGAAACCATGCTCATGGAGTTACATTAACACTACAATAATCACGCTCATGGAATTACATTAACAATACAATAACCATGCTCATGGAATTACATTAACACTACAATAATCACGCTCATGGAATTACATTAACACTACAATAATCACGCTCATGGAATTACATTAACACTACAATAACCACGCTCATGGAATTACATTAACACTACAATAACCATGCTCATGGAGCTACATTAACACTACAGTAACCATGCTTATGGAGTTACATTAACACTACAGTAACCATGCTCATGGAGTTACATTAACACTACAGAAACCATGCTCATGGAGTTACATTAACACTACAGAAACCATGCTCATGGAGTTACATTAACACTACAATAATCACGCTCATGGAATTACATTAACACTACAATAACCATGCTCATGGAGTTACATTAACACTACAATAACCACGCTCATGGAATTACATTAACACTACAGTAACCATGCTCATGGAGCTACATTAACACTACAGTAACCATGCTCATGGAGTTACATTAACACTACAATAACCATGCTCATGGAGTTACATTAACACTACAATAACCATGCTCATGGAGTTACATTAACAATACAATAACCATGCTCATGGAATTACATTAACACTACAGAAACCATGCTCATGGAGTTACATTAACACTACAATAATCACGCTCATGGAATTACATTAACAATACAATAACCATGCTCATGGAATTACATTAACACTACAATAACCATGCTCATGGAGTTACATTAACACTACAATAATCACGCTCATGGAATTACATTAACAATACAATAACCACGCTCATGGAATTACATTAACACTACAATAACCATGCTCATGGAGCTACATTAACACTACAATAACCATGCTCATGGAGTTACATTAACAATACAATAACCATGCTCATGGAATTACATTAACACTACAGTAACCATGCTCATGGAGTTACATTAACACTACAATAACCATGCTCATGGAATTACATTAACACTACAGTAACCATGCTCATGGAGTTACATTAACACTACAATAACCATGCTTATGGAGTTACATTAACACTACAATAACCATGCTTATGGAATTACATTAACACTACAATAACCATGCTTATGGAATTACATTAACACTACAGTAACCATGCTCATGGAATTACATTAACACTACAATAACCATGCTCATGGAATTACATTAACACTACAGTAACCATGCTTATGGAATTACATTAACACTACAATAACCATGCTCATGGAGTTACATTAACACTACAATAACCATGCTTATGGAATTACATTAACACTACAATAACCATGCTCATGGAGTTACATTAACACTACAATAACCATGCTCATGGAATTACATTAACACTACAGTAACCATGCTCATGGAATTACATTAACACTACAATAATCACGCTCATGGAATTACATTAACACTACAATAACCACGCTTATGGAGTTACATTAACACAACAATAACCATGCTCATGGAGTTACATTAACACTACAGAAACCATGCTCATGGAATTACATTAACACTACAATAATCACGCTCATGGAATTACATTAACACTACAATAACCACGCTTATGGAGCTACATTAACACTACAATAATCACGCTCATGGAATTACATTAACACTACAGTAACCATGCTCATGGAGCTACATTAACACTACAATAACCATGCTCATGGAATTACATTAACACTACAATAACCATGCTCATGGAGTTACATTAACACTACAGTAACCATGCTCATGGAATTACATTAACACTACAATAACCATGCTCATGGAGTTACATTAACACTACAATAACCATGCTCATGGAATTACATTAACACTACAGTAACCATGCTTATGGAATTACATTAACACTACAATAACCATGCTTATGGAGTTACATTAACACTACAATAACCATGCTCATGGAGTTACATTAACACTACAATAACCATGCTCATGGAATTACATTAACACTACAATAATCACGCTCATGGAATTACATTAACACTACAATAACCACGCTTATGGAGTTACATTAACACTACAATAACCATGCTCATGGAATTACATTAACACTACAATAATCACGCTCATGGAATTACATTAACACTACAATAACCACGCTTATGGAGTTACATTAACACTACAATAATCACGCTCATGGAGCTACATTAACACTACAATAATCACGCTCATGGAATTACATTAACACTACAGTAACCATGCTCATGGAATTACATTAACACTACAGTAACCATGCTTATGGAGTTACATTAACACTACAGTAACCATGCTCATGGAGTTACATTAACACTACAATAACCATGCTCATGGAATTACATTAACACTACAATAACCATGCTCATGGAGTTACATTAACACTACAATAATCACGCTCATGGAGTTACATTAACACTACAATAACCATGCTCATGAAATTACATTAACACTACAATAATCACGCTCATGGATATTGCGTATATTGCAAAGATTGTAATTTTGTATGTTAGTTTTGTAATCAACTTATTATTGAAACACCCCAAGACATTGTGTTTCTTTCAGATGGTTAGATTTTATAATTTATATTTGATAATAATTTAACGTTTTGAGATCACTGTGCTGCTGAATAATACCCTAAATCTTTTCCATGTTTTCATCATGTTCTCTGTTTCTGTTCCCTTTTTTAGTGCTGTTTTCACTTATACCAGTGCCACATGCTCAAGGTGATGTGTGTGTGTGTTTATATTTTCTCTTTATTATATGTACATGTTTGATTTGACTTTGAGTTGAGGAGATTTTGTTTGTACATTACCATGCAGGATTTGTCTATGAATTGTAAAGAGCTGTAAAGAGGAATGCTGTTGTAGCTGAATAGACACAAATCCCCACAGCAACGTTCTAAAATCTGATGGAAAGCCATCTAGTGGACGCTGTTATAGCAGCAAATGGGGTCTGACTCTGGAATTGGGATATTCATCAAACACATACTTTTGGCCATATACGGTTTCTAACTTAGGTTGCTGCTGATAATATAATTAAGTTAAATTACCAAATTATTAGTTTTTTAATAATGAAAAAAGAATGCAAAATGGAAGCATTTTCTCTGTCTCTGACTTTTGGACCCCACTGTAGTATTGTTTTAATTCTCTTTCTCTGTGGTTCTTTAATTACACATTAAAGTGACTAGATTATTTTGGGGGACATTTTTGTGTGTACATAAAATTCCTAAAAACACATTTACTTCTAATTAAATTATTTGTAGTGTTTAAATCACTCTGTTCACCTTTATATACTTGGGAATTACTTTATGTATAGTTTATTAACAACTTATGTTTTATAGGGAGTCCTAAAGCTGTGGTGTCCATAAAGCCTGATACACATGTGTACAGAGGAGAGAGACAAGTTACTCTCAGATGTGACATACAGGGAGGAGGAGACACTGAGTGGACATACAGCTGGTATAAGAATAAATACTTCTACCGTCAAAGATTCTATGGTTTCTACCTAGATAGCACAATGCAGCAGTTGAGTATCTGGTCTGTTAGAGACTCTGACGGTGGTGACTACACCTGCAGAGGACAGAGCAGTGACTCTCAGAGCTCAGAGATCAGTGATGCTGTTACACTGACTGTATCAGGTGAGTCTGTGGCAGTAACATCTGGAATTTATTATTTTACTCTTGGTGCCATGTCATTCCCCTTTCGGCACACGCTGCACAGCTTCCAGCATGTTTCAGCACTTCTGTATTTGTGTTTTGGCTTGATTACTGTCCATGTGTGTTTTGTTTTGATTCTAGTCATGTCTCTGCTTCTGTCTTGTAATTGTTTTCTTGCCCTGATGTGTCATTATTGGGTATGCCTTAAGTGTATCTATTTAACCCCACTGTTTCTTTGTATCATTGTGAAAGACATATTGTGTCTTTTGACTGCTAAGTCAGAGCTCCCCCCCCCCCCCCCCCCCTTGTTTTCCCCTAGTTTTTCCTGGTTCCCCACTGTTTTTTCCTGGTTTCCCCTGGTTTTCCTTTGGTTTCCCACTGGTTTCCCCCAGTTTTCCTGGTTTCCCCCTGGTTTCCCACTGGTTTCCCATTGGTTTCCCATGGTTTTTCCTGGTTTCCTCCTGGTTTCCCACTGGTTTTCGCTTGGTTTCCCACCAGTTCCCCCTGGTTTCTATCTGGTTTTCCTGGTTTTCCTGGTTTCCACCTGGTTTTCCCTTGGTTTCCCCCTGGTTTCCCACTGGTTTCCCCCTGTTTTTTTTCCTGGTTTCCCACCAGTTCCCCCTGGTTTCTATCTGGTTTTCCTGGTTTTCCTGGTTTCCACCTGGTTTTCCCTTGGTTTCCCCCTGGTTTCCCCCTGTTTTTTTTTCTGGTTTCCCACCAGTTCCCCCTGGTTTCTATCTGGTTTTCCTGTTTTCCCCCGATTTTCCTGGTTTCTATCTGGTTTTCCTGTTTTCCCCCGATTTTCCTGGTTTCCACCTGGTTTTCCTTTGGTTTCCCTTGGTGCTGCAATTTCAGAACACAGAACAAAGAATCCCACTCTCCTTTTCATGTGCTTACATAGTAGACGTCTTCCCTGCTTGCCTTCTTGCACTCACCTGGTCTGATCATTTTGATGGCACGTTCTCATGCATCACCAAGCCCAATATCTCATCTATTTGCCATGCCAGCTCAAATGCATCATTATAAAAAAGGGCATAAACAGCACATGATTTCTCCTTTTTTTGAAGAAAACTTAGATTGAACTTTATAATTTCAGATAGATTATTATATACAGCTGCTGACAGCCTGTACATTTTTCAGCAGAAGACCACTATTATGGCTTTACTGTAGGAAGACAGATATGTGTAGATGTTGGTACAGGATTTAAACATCATTCACAAAATATCAATCTAAGATCGGCAAATACAGTGTCTTTCATTGCATAGGCAATATATTGCATACCAACCATGTCGAGACATAGACTACTACATAGACCTCAGGGATTGGTTCAGGATTACTGTAAGAGCTACATCAGGATTTTTCACTTTTTATACCACAGTTTTGATATCAGGAGCAGTGGGAATAATGTGTGTGTGTTTATCAGGGAGAGATTCACTCTTGTATGTGAGATACAGGCAAGTGGATGCAGGTGTTACCAATTATTTATCAAAAAAAAAAAAAACACACACACTGATAAAGGTGTTTATACCTGTATGGAAACACAGTTAGAAGTGCAGAAATACACACTATAAAACATTAAACTATGGTAAAATTTAAAAAAGTACCATGTATGCCTGAAACCAAACAGCTGAAATGCACACTGTAAGAAATGATCTTCACTTTCATACAGTGTAAAGAACAGAATAAATACTTCACAGATTTCATGTATAGTTGTGGGGAAAAAGAAAGTACACCCTCCTTCAATTCTATGTTTTTATTGATCAGTGCCTAAAATAACAACTGTATGTTCCTCACCAATGTCCAAAAATAAACAAATAGCTTCAGATGAAAAAAAAAAAAAACACACAACAGATTCTGTATGTACCAATATGTAGTTTTTTCCCCCAAAAAAGTAAACTATCATTCAGAAACCAGGCAGGAAAAAATATACTCATACTTCCACAATCATTAAGAGAGGAATTAGCAGCCAGGCATTACTAATGAAATGAACAAGATTAGTTAATCATCAAGAAGTGTGACTACCTTTATCAAAGCAGAGCTTTAGCAGTTTGGTGTTCTGGAGCACTCAGGTGTGTGTCTACATCATGCCAAGAAGAAAGGCCATCAGCCATGACCTCTGAAAAGCAGTTGTTGCTGCTCATCAATCTTTGATTGAGGGTTATAAGGTCATCTCCAAACAATTTGAAATTCACCATTCTATAGTGAGAAGGACTGTTTACAAATGGAGAGTCTTCAAGATATTCGCCAAACTTCCCAAGAGTGGGCGTCCCAGCAAATTCAGTCCAAGGTCAAAAGGTTTAATGCTCTGAGGTATAAAGAAAAACCCAAGAGCTACATCATGTGACCTACAGGCCATGTAAATGTTTATATTAATGACAGCAGAATTGGAAAAAGACTAAACAAGTATAGCTTTCATGGAAGGGTGATTAGGACAAAGCCTGTTGCAAAACTGCATCTGAACAAACCACAGAATTTCTGGAACAGTATCCTTTGGACTGATGAGACCAAGGTGGAGATGTTTGGTCATCATGCACAGTGCCATGTTTGGTGAAAACCAACTACAGCATATCACCAAAAACACCTTCTATCAACTGTGAAGCATGGTGGTAGAAGACTGATGAATTGAGATTTTTTTGCAGCCACAGAACCTGGGACACTTGCAGAATATTCTTAGAGACAAATGTGAGGTCATCTGTCCAACAGCTTAAGCTGGGCCAAAATTGAGTCATGCAACAGGATCGTGATCACAAGCACACCAGCAAATCGACATCTGAATGGCTAAAGAAGACAAAAATGAAAGTGTTGGAATGGCCAAGTCAAAGTCCAGACCTCAACAATATTGAGATGCTGTGGTGGGATCTTAAGAGAGCTGTGCATAAATGAATGCCCTCAAACATCAATGAACTGAAGCAATGTTGTAAAGAAGAGTGGGCCAAAATTTCTCCAAAATAATGTGAGAGACTGTGACTGATAAACACATTCAAGTTAAGGCTGCTAAAGGTGGTTCTACATGTTAGTGAATTATAGGGTGTACTTATTTTTTCCCCACCTGGTTTCTGAATGTTGGTTTATTTTTGGGGAAAAATGACCACATATTGAAATCTTTTGTGTGTTTAACTAAACACCTGAACCCCACAACCAGTTGTAAAGTCATATTTGCAGCTACATAAAACAATTTCATAAAATATGATAGAAAAGCATCACAAAAACTCTAGCTCAAATCTTACTTGTAATTTTTTCATTTAATTTAACTTTTTGCAAATTCTTCTGAACTACTGTGGCTGTGTTATCTGTTAAGTCATTCTGAAACTGGTTTAATAATAAAGAATACAGGTTGTAATTCAAACATGCAGTTACACTCACATAAATACTTAGTGTAATTAGTTTTATATCCACGGTTAATATTTCTGACTAGTTGAGATTAGACAGATTTATGACAAGACTGTTATTGTGTATAAAGTAAATGTATAAATTTATAATTTTGTATTTCCTGTGTAACAGAGAGACCACAGCCAGTACTGAGTGTATCTCCACAGAGCTGGCTGACTGAAGGAGACTTAGTGACTCTAAGCTGTGAGGTTACAGACTCCTCTACAGGCTGGACATTCAGCTGGTACATACATGTTCTCTACAGCTCAACTCAAATAACAGACAGTCGTGGTGATATTGTGTATGGAGACTCCTACACTATCAGTTCTGCTGCTCTTAATCACACAGGAGTTTACTGGTGCAAAGGAGAGAGAGGAGAAAATGTTTATCACACTTACGACAGCAATCGACAGCCACTATGGATTACTGGTGAGGCAAAATAACATTGCTGTGTTGAAATGTTGAATATAGTATATATGTAAATTAAATATCAGATATGGAGAATTACAGCTGTGCAAATGTTTATATTTTTTTTATATATTTTTTATGTTTATATATTTCTTTATATTCATCCTCCTGAGTGAGGAATGTTTAAGGCAGTTGAATAGCCCTAAGCACTGGTAGAGGATTATTCTCATTCAGGTCAAGTCAAGTGGGTTTTTATTTTCATTGCTCCATATAGTGTAGCCTGTATACATTGGAACAAAAATGTCGTTTCTCTAGGACCATGGTGCAACACATAACAGTACGCAAGACTACATGAAGTGCAAATACACAACAGTGTGAGATTATTGCAGGACGGTAAAAACACAGGACATGGGCTGTAACTGTAAACTATAGAGTAGTGTAGCAGCAGTAAGTATAGAAACCATATTGGTAGCAAAATGTGTTCCCAAAATATAAAGTGACTGATGCAGCTTTTTAAAATGCAGGTGTTCAATGTTTTTGAATCATGCTGGGTTAGGTGTTAGACTCGCCCCGGTGAGTGTTAGAGGGCAGCAGGGTGTTGAGTAAGCTGACTACCTCAGGGAAGAAACTGTTGCGGAGTCTGCTGGTGGTGGTCGCACGGATGCTCCTGTACCTTCTGCCAAATGGCAGGAGAATGAAGACTCCATGGTTGAGAAGGGTCATGTGCAATACTGGTTCCTTTTTGCAGATGCAGCAGTTGTTGTATGAGGTGTCGATGGTGGGTAGAGAGACCCCGATGATCTTTTCAACAGTTCTCACAATCTGCTGGAGGGTCTTGCAGTTGGAGATTGTGCATTTCCTGGACCGCATGGTGACAGCTGGCAGGACGCTCTCTATCATCCCCCTGTAGAAGTTGGTGAGGATGGGAGGGGGGAGTTTGGCTGTCTTCAGGATCTGCAGAAAGTGGAGGTACTGCTGAGCCTTCTTGGCTAGGCAGGTGGTGTTGAGAGTCCAGGAGAGGTCCTCTGTCATGTGCACACCAAGAAATTTGGAGCTTTTGACTCTCTCCACGGTTATTCTTTTGATGTGCAGTGGTGAGTGGTCTACTCAGGTCCTCCTGAAGTCGACAATCATCTCTTTGGTCTTATCAACATTGAGAGAGAGATTGTTGTCTTTACACCATTCTGCGAGCTGGTTCACCTCCTCTCTGTATGCTGACTTTTCCTTGCTGCTGATGAGGCCCACAACTGTAGTGTCATCAGCAAACTTGATGATGTGATTTGAACTGTAATTTGCAGCACAGTCATGAGTCAGCAGGTTAAATGGCAGTGAACTGAGCCCTGGGGAGAACCAGGGTTCTGTGTGGTAGTGCTGGAGGCGGTGTTGCTGATCCTGATGGACTGGGGTCTCCCAGTCAAAAAGTCCAGGATCCAGTTGCAGAGGTTCAAATAGCACAGTTTAATTAAATGAGGTGTAAATGTGTTCAGTGCAAGTTATGATAAGAAATCACAATCATAATAATACATGTGAATTATAATTTTCTGTGTTTAAGGTGAATCTCCTCCAGGCTCTCTGATCATCAATCCCAGCAGAACTCAACACTTTACTAATGACTCTCTCTCACTGAGCTGTGAGGACCAGAGTAACTCTACTGGATGGACAGTGAGACGATACACACACAGTGAGAGAGTGTTAGATTGTTCATCAGTTACAGGATCTACATGTAAAATCAGCTTCCTCTCCACATCACACACTGGAGTTTACTGGTGTCACTCTGAATCTGGAGAAAACAGTAATCCTGTCAACATCACAGTGCATGGTGAGTCTTCATGTAGTGTGTTTACTGTTAAAGGAGAAGGGATATTTCATTACAGAATATTCAGAACTCTGAGTTTCCACCTGGGAAAATCAGGAATGTTTTGAAAGTTCGGAATGTTTCATAATTTTAATATTACCTGAAGACAGAAACAGAACGGCACAGTCGAGTTTCTCTCATGAGCTGAATCAGCTACTGTAGAGCAGCTAAAACACTGAATGAGGCTGTAATGCGGCTCTACATAACTCTAGTTTTACATTACTTATCTAAAGAGTTTTCATCCCATTCAACACCAGAAAACACTATAACACTAATGGATTTCACTGTGGAATCAAGGAGTGGTGTTCAGAGTTTGTTCAAATAATAACAACTAATCCAGCCTATGTAGCTTTCGCCTTATACTATATTACATATAAATTAATCCATTTTATGATTTTATTATAAATAGGATATTGAATTGTTGAAATGTTCATGTCGTAATCCTTTTTGCTGTACACGTGATTTTCTGTGTTCTAGATGGTGATGTGATCCTGGAGAGTCCTGTCCATCCTGTGAATGAGGGACATCCTCTGACTCTACGCTGTTTATATCGCAACACAAATTCCTCAAACCTCCGAGCTGATTTCTATAAAGATGGATCAGTTCTCCAGACACAGACTACAGGAGAGATGATCATCCAAACTGTCTCAAAGTCAGATGAAGGTTTCTACCACTGTAAACACCCAGAGAGAGGAGAGTCACTGAAAAGCTGGCTCTCAGTCAGAGGTGAGAAATCATTTAAATATTCATTTAAATACAACTGTGACTTAATGTGTTGAACTCAGTAGCTTTACATAATGTAATCTATAATTCTTAGTTTATGGAACTCTGTGTACAATATGCTATGTTACATTTGTGCACATAATTGAAAATGAATTTATTTGTACAGCAGATTGAGCTAAAATATGCAATTCAGCATGAATAAAGTGTTATAATAATGATTATTTTACACAGCTTCAGGTCCATCACGTGTAGAAGCTCCATTCTCAGTGCTCATGCTGATCAGTAGTGTAGTGACGGCCTCTCCGTATCTGCTGGTGACCATCATTCTGCTGGTCAAATGTTACAGAGCTCGAGGTAAGAACTCTTTCACTACGTTTCACATAATGAGCATACTAACTTTACTTAGTGCGAGAAAAACATTTTCACCTCAGGAAAATCATTTGTCTCAATATTAACATTTTAAAATAAAAAAATCCACACTTGTTCTAAAACACACTTACAGTAAGATTTAAATGCAAGTATGATATAAAACACAACATCTGTTTCTGCTGAGGTCTGAGAGTGAATTTACACGTGACAACTGCTTCAATCAGTGTGTCGAACTATCTAAAAATTTACAATTAACTTTACTCATTTTTCTATTCAAGTTTCAAGTTTCTATTTAAAATATATTTTTATTAACTGATATAACAAAGTGGTTGATAAACATAGTGAAGTTCAACAGCAATACTCTTCAGTGTTGTGGAGTAAAATTTTGAAATTATCACCAACAATGTACGTTATTAAGCATAAATACTAAAATAAAAGTGCGGAAGTGTATTTCATGATTAGATATGCTGACTTATCCATCATAGAAACAGATGTTAGATAATTAAGATAATTTACAAGGGTTTAAGAGGAAGAGGTAGCATTTAATAGCACAGTAGGACACTGTAATAAATCCTTTGTAATAATTGATAAAGAATCTCTGACCTACATTTGCAGTTCCTGAAGATAACTGAATGAATGATGTTCATTTTCTAACACTGTCTTTCATAAGCATTAAAACAGAAAAATGACCTTTTTCATTTCTTTAACAGCTCGCACTGATGAAGACAGAATTGAGAATGCAGTCATAGAGGAGTGAGCAAAGTTCATCTGTTAAATAAGGATGCATTTACTGTAGAAATAATTTCATTTCATCAATCGTTTTTTTATATCAGTAGCTCAGCATATTGTTTTTCTGACTGGATTTGTTTAGCTCAAGCCTGAAAACCTGCTCATGAGGTGAAAGTTTATATGTGTGTAGTCTCTAATAAAGACTACATTTGCCTATGCAAACTACTGAGTAAAAATTAACAGATAAAATATTCTTTAAAAAAAATGTGAAGAAAAGATGTTGGTCAGTGGAATGGTTTGGAGCTTCTGTTAGACACACACTAACATCTGAAGTGTGTCAAATACATGTGTCTGCTATTGGAGAGTGTTTAATCCCAACACCTGCACAGTAAAACTTCAAAACATTTCGGGTTACTGATTACTGATAAACTTTTTGGTGTGCATTGTTGAAAGCAGTGTTGAGATGTGTATTATATATATATATATATATATATATATATATGAATATATATGTGTGTATGTATGTATATATTTCACTCAGTTAGAAGAAGCAGCCTTTATTTGTCATATATACATTACAGCACAGTGAAATTCCTTTCTTCGCATATCCCAGCTTGTTAGGAAGTTGGGGTCAGAGCGCAGGGCAAGCCATGATACAGCAACCCTGGAGAAAGGTGGGTTAAGGGCCTTGCTCAGGGGTACAACAATAGCAGCTTAGCGGTGCTGGGGCTTGAACCCCCAACCTTCTGATCAGTAAACCAGAACACTCTGTGCAACTACTCTTGTGACTTATTAATATCACCTTTTTTTTTTACTATTTTGTACTTTTAAAATAGAAAATAAAAAAAACTTTACCAAGACAATGTGTATTTTATTTCTATCACTAAAAGCAGATAACTTGATCCTGCAGTATTATTCAGTGTAAGTAGAGGATCTCATTGCAGTAAAGTTCAGGAGTAATTGAGGAATCAAACAGAAGATCTGCCATCATGGAGTCCTTGTCATTCTAAGAGATCATCAAGACTCTCCCCAGCATCGACCAGACCCAACATCAGACCCTCCTTGAGCTGCACACAGAGCAGGAGGCAGGTGCTACAGAGCCTGGTCCAGCCCGCAGGTAATCCAGCAGCAGCCACGGTGGCCGCCCCACATCACGATCTCCAAGATGGAACTGCAAGACAACCCAGATGTGTTTGTTGAGATCTTCAAGCTCACAGCTGAAGCGTGGGGGTTGCCCAAGTCACAGTGAGAGGTCTGCTTGCTGCCGGGGGAAGCCCAGCCTGGCCACACCTCCGAACAGCACTGTCAATGCTTCCGAGTGAGCTTGGCCACTCATTCGCGTTTGCCCAACAGCTCCTGGACTCCTGTAGATGGTGGAATGGGTCCAGTGCCACTGTCCGGGGGCCCAACTGGATGAGGACCACTTGGCAGTGTATCTGGGGGCAGACAAGCCCCCTCCCTTCTCTCTCTGTCTCTCTCTCTATTTTCCCCTTTTTCTCCCCACTTTCCCCTGTCCTTGCACCAGAGAAATGGGGGCCATTTTCCATGAAACCAGTTCCCCAAACCCAGGTTTTCCCCACCCCTCCCTCAAATCTCAATTCACCAAAGCCTGGTTCAAGATGAGGCCCTGGTTACAGCACACTGGCTGAAGGTGAGGTGTGTGCAAGGGGATGTGCACGAACATCCACTAGTGGCTGTTGTTATTAAATTCCACGGACAAAACCATTAAATAAATAAAAGATGGCAGTTAGTCCTTGCCTCACCCATCCACTGATTTCAGGAACAAATTGGCCTGGATTTCAGAAGACATAGAGGCTGGCATCCTTTGGGGGAATTCCTCTCAGGGATTTCCCCTTGGAGCAGAGATGAGACGAAACCCTCAGGCATGCCTTCGACCAAGTGAAAGTAATTGATGGTCAGCGGGTTCAGTCAAATGTTGCATTGTCCTTCCCCTATTATTATGGACCTCATTGGGCCATTGGATCGGACTGCACGAGAGCATAACTTTGTGTTGGTCCTGGTGGATTACACAACATGATACCCAGAAGCCATGCTTCTTTGCAACATCTCAGCATGCAGTGTTGCAGAGGAATTCTTCAAAATAATCTCCTGGATTGGGATCCCAAAAGAGATTCTGACTGAGCGGGGCACCACATTTATGTCACACACACTTTACGAACTATACAAACTACTAGGAATTAAATTGATTCATACCAGCATTTACCAACCACATCCTTTCCAAGTGGTTTAATCAAACCCTTAGAAATATGATTCAGAAGTTTGCACATGAGAACACTCGGAATTGGGATAGTGTGTGGTTTGAACCCCTATTATTTGCAGTATGAGAGGTCCCGCAAGCCTCCACAGGGTTCTCCTTATTTGAATTGTGATATGGGCGCAAGCCTCGTGGCATCTTAGACATCATCAGAGGAAATTGGGAAGAGGGACGTTCAAGAGTGAAAGAGTGAGTAAGAGTGAAATTCAGCATGTTCTTGATCTGCGAATAAAATTTCACACATTCAGGCAATTAACACAGGAGAATTTGTTACAGATGCAAGAACGTCAATCCTGGCTGTATAATAGGGGCCCTCGGCTATGCGAATTTTCACAAGCACATAAAGTGGTTGTAGTATTACCCATATCAAGCTCCAAAGCCCCTTCAAGGTCACATGGGAAGCCACGGAAGTAAAGTAAACGGATAGAGGCGGGGCACAGCAGATATACGACCTAAATCTCCTCAAACCATGGAGAGGTGGTCCCCGTGGCTTTGTTGACAGTCCTTCCAGAGAGGGTGGAGGTAGGACTGGAGTTGAATCAAAAATGTGGGGCTCAATCTACCCCAGTCCCCTGTGGAGACCACCTCTCACTGTCCCAAATCACAGAGGTTGCCAAGTGGCAAGCAGAATTTTCCAAAGTGTTTTTGCCTCTACCTGGTTACACTAATCTCAAAGAATACAACATTGAGATGCCCCGAGGTGGTGGTACACATCATTATCGTTTGCCCGAACACAGAAAACAAGTCTTGCAAGAAGTGTGCAATTGGACGGGAGCACGTACAGTATCTGGGCTTCAATTTGGTCCATGGGCAAATGTGTCCCCAAATTGATAAGACAGCAGTGATTGTGGCCTGCTCAAGACCCAAGACCAAAAAGGAGGTGAGACAGTTTCTGGGGCTATTATCATAGATTTGCTCCAAATTATTTGGATTTCACCAGCCCACTGACTGACCTCACTAAAACGGGGGCACCAGATCTGGTCCAGCAGACAGAGCCATACCAACAGGCTTTTATTCAGATAAAAGCTGCACTCTGTCGCAGACCACTATTACATTCTCCTGACTTCTCTCTCCCCTTTGTTTTGCAGACTGACGCATCGGACAGGGGGCTGGGGGGGCTGTTGTCCCAGGTGATGGAGGGGGAGGAGGGCCCAGTGCTGTACCTCAGCCACAAGCTCTTGGTGCGAGATAGCAAGTACAGCACAATCGAGAAAGAGTGTCTGGCCATCACGTGGGAAGTCCTCACCCTCTGATGCAACCTGTTGGGATGGGTCTTCACTCTCTGTTTGGACCACGCCCCGCTCAAGTGGTTCCACCGCATGCCAATGTGCAGATCACTCATTGGCACTTCAGCCATTTATGTTCAGTGTGGTCCACAGGCCGGGGGCACAGATGGCTGTGACAAATTTCCTCTCTCTGCAACTGGGGAGTCAGCGGCAGGCTGGACAGCACCCCTCCCTGAGACTGGCAGTGAGGTTAAAAAAAATAGGTGTAGTTTTAACCAAATCCACACCAGTTTCTGTTCTATTTAAAACATAGCATAAATATATTTAATCATAATTTTAAATAATATGATTTGCCCCCTTTTTAATAACAAATGACACTGAACATTTTTAAAATTAATTTTAGGCATAATTAGTTTATTTTGATGAGACATAAAGGGTGGACAAGGGCAGGACTCTACTGCACTACAGTACAGCTTAAATGAAACATGAGAAAACACTTGTGACGAATCGCATTTCATGAGAACATTTCAATCCAATAATGAACACATTTTTAAAAATATTATTTTAAGCTAAATTTAGCATCTGATGATCATATGATTGATGTTCATTTATTAAAGGGTTGAATTGTTCAAGAAGACTTCATAACCATATTTTAATATTCTATAATTGTATATAAGTAGCTGAAGGTTTCGTCAGATTTAACACACCAGAGTCGAGATGTTAAGAACAGGGAAAGGGATTTTTCAGGTAAAACTACAGTATGTGTAAGTCAGTGAAAAATCCAGCATTTTCACCATGACAGAATATAAAGTCTAAAGGAAAAATACAGCTTCTGTTTGAAAATGAAAATGAATTGTTATCTGCTGGATCAGTATTTATATAGTATTTATATAGCTAAAATGAATATACAATACTATAATAACATAGAATTTTAAATATATATTTTGTGTTATTATTTTATTATTTAATATTAATAATAAACTATTTATACACATTATTAGACAGGATATTCAGATCAGGTAGATGTTAAAAACAGGACTTTAAATAATATACATGTCCACATTTCTGAGTCAGTTTGATGTGATTGTGTACACTATGGGAAAGAGGTGTAATGGTTCTCTGGATGGTTTATTCGGTGAATGTCTGCCATCTAGTGGCCAAAATATGTAACTGTGTAATAAGTAAATCCCGCCAAGTAAGGGGCGTGGTCTAATGATGTCACTAAGGAGAAATGAAAGTAAAGTGTGAAAGTGTTTCATAATTTGGATTCGTCAGGTTTCAGCAGGACACAATCTCCAGTTTGAAGCTTTTGCAGTCTTTCTTCAAGGAACTAAAAGCACAGCAGGTAAACTGGAAGTGAGCGAGGAAAGCAGGGAGAGAGCAGAAAAAGTGAAATACTGAGAAAATGAGTTTAACCCTCCTGTTGTGTTCGTTTCGGCTAACACTCATAGTGTTCCCGGTCATTTTTGACCGGGATCATTTCATTCCATTATAAATCCACAATAATACATATATTATCACCTAATGTTGTATTAGATCTTTTTATCAACTTCAGCTCTTGGAGAACATTACAAGTTTTGAACCTGTATTTGCTGTGTATGTCCTCATTTACCTGAGCTCATACCACTCGTTTTTTTAGGGAAAAAACATTACATAGATATTATTTTGACTATAACAAATACTTACCTATTGTACCATTTATCACAGAGTACTTCACTGAAATGTTTACCAAAATCACTTTTTTGAAACCAGTTATATTTTCTAAACTGTGGCACAAAATAACAACTTTTGTGTTCCTGGTCAAAACTGCCCGGTATGATTTATTTATTGAAAACAAAAGCCCAAATGAACACAGGGAAAACTTAACTATATTACAAAAGTAATGCTTGAACCATGCACTGTATGAACACATTTACAATTTTCTCATGTAGCTCTGAAAAGACAGTGCCATAGTGTCATCCCAATGTTCCTCAGTTTTGTCCTCTCATGAGCATGTTGGGCAATATACTGAGGTCACTGCATGTTCTTTGCAAATATATACACCACATCTGTGGCACACAAAGCTTGTTTTTTTTTTATCTCTTGGTGCACACAGTTGGCACCTCTTTCTTTTGCCTCCTCCTTCTTTGCTTGGCATGGATGTTGCTGCTGTTGCTTGCATGTCTCTCACCCATGCAGCAGAGGATGGCGTTCGTGGAAGGTGTCGGCACACTTGAATGAGGGGCTCCACCATGCTTTTTCCAACTTCTTCAAGGAACAGTCTCCTCTTGTAGTTTTTGCCCTCCTTCCAGCCTGGATTGATCTTGTCAGAAAAGTGGGAGGCAACTCAAGCTTGTTTTGTTTTTTGTTTTTTCTTATTGTTCCGACCATGGTCAGTTTTTTTTGGAGCAGCTCCTGACCCAGGGCATAGCTGGTGAAAAAATTATCACAGGTAATGTTGTGTCCTTGTAGCCCTGCTGTCATTTCTAGGACCACCCTCTTCCCCTGATTTTTCTCAGGAATACCATCAGCCGGTTTGCCTGTGTACACTTGCATGTTCCAGGCATAACTTGTCTTCGCATCACATGCTGCCCATATCTTTATACCATACTTAGATGGTTTGATTTGGCATATATTGCTTGAATGGGCACCGTCCCCTAAAACCGACTAGACACTCATCAACAGTGGTGTGTGTGTGTGTATGTTGAGGTGTGGTAAGAGTGTAGAAATGTGCTTGAACTCTGTTTTATACACTAATTGTAGTCTTACTCATTCATTTCCAATGAGCGGTCATTTTTGACCGGGAACATCATGGGTGTATACAAGTTCCATAAATCACACAAATTTTTATAAAAATATTTCAAATTTATTTTATGTGTTCAAATGCCATGTGTGAACAAAGTCATGGAACCTCATGACAAACAGATGAAATTTACTGCACTTTTTTAGAGAGGAAACTTGTAAATTGGTCAGATTTGACCGGAACACAAAAGGAGGGTTAAAGTAGACAATAAAGTACTTCTGTAAGTGAATAACAGCGTCAGAAAAATACCGGAGTGTACAGTGTACAATGTAAGAAGATAATATGAAGTGTTTTAATATCAGTTTCTATCAGTAACTATTATTTGTTTTGTCATTTACTAACTTCTCAAAGTGCTCTGGGTTTGTCACAGTTCAAGTGGTTCCTATGTGTTTAGTCACACAGAGAAAGTATTTACCTTAAAGAACAGATTTTAGCATAAATTAAACGGAGAAAATGTGGAAATGTACTGTTGGAACATTTAGTAGTAATAGTTCAAGATAACAACAGCATAAAGTTTTAGCTAACAATGTGAGTAATAGCTGTAGCATCTGTTCCTGGCATTACATGTAATATTTAATGCAACATAAAATGTGCTGTGGGTTTAGTGGATTACAATACGTTGGAACTTGCTGTTATTGAAAAATAATCAACATCGAGATGGTACAGTACTCCGCTTTATCACACCAGCCCATCATTGATTATTTCCAATAACAGCATGAACTGACTGTACTGTTTCCTGCTTGGATCATTAAAAATGTACATAGTGCTTAAGGACATTCAATACAGTGTGTGATATTAATCAGTAATTAAAGTTCTGGTTGTTTAGCAAGAAAGATATTGAAATGAAAATGCATTTACACTAAAGAACATGTTGCAGAAAATGTCACACCGAGTGCAGTGGAGAAGTGGATCATTCAGGAGAGTGATTTGTGATCATTACTGGTGTTATGGATTACATTCAATTCAATTCCATGTCCATGATCAATATGTAAAGGTTTCTGTGGTCTAAATCCACTCTCATCATGTCTCCTGTATCAGTCATGGCTTCCTCCAGCAGTGTCCTGTGTGAAGATCAGCTCCAGTGCTCCATCTGTCTGGAGGTGTTCACTGATCCAGTCTCTACTCCATGTGGACACAACTTCTGTATGATCTGTCTCAGAGAGTTCTGGGACAGCAGTTCACACTGCCAGTGTCCAATGTGTAAGACGGAATTCCCCAAAAGACCTGAGTTATGTGTGAATACGTTCATCTCTGCACTTGCTGCTCCATTTAAGAAGTCAGTTCAGGAGAAATCCAGCAGCGCTGCAGATCCGCTTCCCTCTAAGCCTAAGAAGGTTCTGTGTGACTCCTGCACTGAGGAGAAGATGGAGGCTCTAAAGTCCTGTCTGCACTGTGGAGTTTCTTTCTGTAACACTCATCTGATGCTCCATAAAACTACACCTAAACTCATGAAGCACAAACTGATGGAGCCTGTGGAGAACCTGGAGGACTACATCTGCCAGAAACATGAGAGACCCCTGGAGCTGTTCTGTAGAGATGACCAGACGTGTGTGTGTCAGTTCTGTACTGAGGGAGACCACAAAACTCACAGCACCGTTCCTATAGAGGAGGCGGCTGAAGAGAAGAAGGTGAGTGACTGAATATTAATGAAGGATAATGTTTGCAAATCCTTTAGCCTCAGAAATATGACCTCTGTCTTATGAATGAATACATGATGTATATTTTTCTCAGACTGAGTTGGGAAAGACACGAGCAGAAGTTCAGCAGATGATCCAGGAGCGACTGAAGAAGATTGAGGAACTCAAACACTCTGTAGAGATCAATAAAGTGAGTCTCTTAACTCACCTACAAAATAGCTTTTTTATAAAAACACATTAGCAGAATCAGGATCTAATTATATGAAATAAAATGATTCAGCTTGATTTGTCTCCTGTTAGAAAAACACAGAGAAGGAGAAACTAGACGTTGTGGAGATCTTCAGTGCTCTGATGCGCTGCATTGAGAGAAGCCAGGCTGAGCTGCTTAAGGTGATGGAGGAGAAGCAGAAAGCAGCAGAGAGGCAGGCTGAAGAGTTGATTAAAGAGCTGAAGCAGGAAATCACTGAGCTAAAGAGGAGAAACACTGAGCTGGAGCAACTCTCACACACTGAGGATCATCTCCACCTCCTACAGGTCAGAGTCCCTCTGTTTCTCAATAGCAATGCAGCACATGACAGGACAGCAGTCCCCATGCTGAGGGATTTCTCCTCTCTTTTGCTGTACTGTAGATTTCCCCGTCACTGTGCAGCCCTCCACACACCCAGGACTGGACTGACGTCACAATTACCTCTCATCTGAGTGTGGAGACTCTGAGGAGAAATCTGTCTCAGCTTCAGCAAACTCTCAGTGAGGAAATGGAGAAGCTTGGTAAGTGTTTCCCAATCAGTTTGACCTTGTTTTGTCTGAAAACCCTTTTTAATGTCATTTCCAAAATTCATTAAAACAATCCTGAGAGATTTTTCTAATTTAGTATTACTATTTTGTTGTATTTTATATCATTTGGGCATTTTATTATGCAAGATAGCAATCTAACAATAAATAAACTTGTTGAATCTTCTTCCCTGACCAGAACTCAGGACAATTCAACAATATGCAGGTCTGTGAGCTCTTATTGATCACATGACTTAATATATATTTCTTCACTGTTACACACTGTGCAGTGATAAATCTGATGTACGCTGTGTTTCTGTCTCTCAGTGGATGTGACTCTAGATCCTGATTCAGCTCATCCTGGACTCATCCTTTCTGATGATATGAAAGAAGTTACATGTGGAGACGAAAAACAGAATCTCCCTGATAATCCTGAGAGGTTTGATTACTGTGCTTGTGTGCTGGGGAAGGAGGGATTCTCTTCAGGGAGATTTTACTTTGAGATGCAGGTCAGAGGGAAGATTAAGTGGGATTTAGGAGTGGCCCAAGAGTCCATTAACAGGAAAGGGAAGATTACAGCCAGTCCTAAGAATGGATACTGGTGTGTGTGTCTGAGGAATAAGACTGAATATAAGGCTCTGGACTCTCCCTCTGTCTCCCTCTCCTTGAAACAAGCTCCTCAGAAGGTGGGAGTGTTTGTAGATTATGAGGAGGGTCTGATCTCCTTCTATGATGTTGATGCCAAATCTCATATTTACTCTTTCACTGGTCTGTCTTTCACTGAGAAACTTTATCCATTCTTTGGCCCCTGCACTAATGATGGAGGTAAAAACTCAGCACCACTGATCATCTGTCCTGTTAGTCAAATCTAATCCTAATTTTTTAATCTTAAAAACTAATCTTATACTTTCTTAATAAAGATTTAAACTCTGTTGATATGTCATTCATGATTTTGATCATTTAAATGCATTTTCACATTCAAATAAAAAGATCTGTATCAGTAGAATTGAATTGTAGAATTGTAAAATGTTTTACTGTCGCTGTCATGTTTTAATGTTCTTGATTATAGTTAAATTTCAGCGTTTTTTCCATCCGACTCTGTGTGATTTACATTCCCGTACCCCATGCCACTGTGTATGTTCACACTAGGAAAGACAAATCAACAGGAGCCCATTCACTTTCTGTGTACATGTGCATGGATATGTCAGCTGTGGTTTTATCTTATCCTGTCAAATACGACCTCTCATTACACGTGTATAGAGACATAATGAAGAAAAATAAAACTGATGAGCGTACATCACTAGTACAGTTAGCTTGCTTTTCTAAGCAGCAAAAATGAAGCTAGTGCTAGGCCTTACACTTAACATGTCCATCAAAATTAAATACATTTCAGCTTCTACCATTTCTAATCACAACTGAAAATGCTGCACAGTGCACCACCACAAGACACATCACATCAGGAGTTGTCGCTACACGCCCACTAGCGTGAACATAACACACTATACTCTCATAACGAACATAACCACCAGCGTGGGTTTCCGTTGATGTATTTTAGTTCAGGTTTTTCTTATTTACAGCTACTTCAGACTCATTTCTATCTCAGCTTCACTCAAATGAATCTTAGATAACTGTAGTCTGCTAAATGTGTTCCTTTTATTGCCTCACTACCACAAAACCTGCATAAATGGTGTTTTTCACTAAAATTAGATTGATAAGAGGATGAATTGGAGAGTGATGTAACATGTAACATGATATGTAAATAAGGGACTAGTGGGCGGAGCTCGCGTCCACACAGGTTTCTTTCACTCTCGCTCACTGATATCATAAACTGCAGAGATTTTTTTTTTTTACATAAATTGTTCTCATAAAAACATATATGTGTCAAGAACTGATGTTTATTTTTACCCTGACAGAAAAAAAAAATTACGAATAAATGTTTTAAAGTAAATTAAATGTGTTTTTCTTCATTTCTCCAGCACGCTCCTATAACAAAATTAATATCTTTAGTAAAAAAATCCTTACTGGAAATGTACACAGTGCAGATTTTATTAGAGAGATGGAGACAGTATAAAACTCTGTAGTTCACTGGGTGAATTTTCACCATCTAGTGGCTAAATGTTGTAATTATGACATGGGAATAAGCCAAACAGTAGGCGTGTCTCTTATGACGTCACTCAGGTGTAATGAAACTCAAGCTCAAAGGTGTTTCCTGACCAAAACCAGATCCTTTCTGCAGGACACAATCTCCAGTTTGAAGCTTCTCTCTCTTTCTTCGAGGGATTAACCCCACTGCAGGTGAACACTAAGAGAACAAGAACAAGAGGAAAAAGAGGGAAATTGGAGGAAAAGAGAAATAGAAATTGATAAGTAGTGCTACAGATGAGACTACTTCCTGTTTGTATAGTTGTTTTTCACTTGATTTCTATTACTTTACAGTTCAGGCTTCAGTTTCTGTTCAGGCTGAAACACAAAGGGCTTTCATCTTAAACAACAGGATTTTAGCTCACATTAAACATGTGGAAGTTTTGCTGTGTTACTGGAGATTATTCCAGAAAGTGGTTTAAACAACTATTCAAGATCTGTTAACTAGGAGTTCAGGGAAGTCCTGTTGTTTTTCATTCCTAATTTAGATCATTCATAACAAACCTAGTGCTTAAGGACATTAATACAATATGGGACAATAATGCGTTTGTATTATTAATAAAAATAAGTGTCACATTTTGAAGTGTGCTGAAGGACATTATTGATTTTTACACTAAAAGTAACAAAGTGTGGTGAAGACCCAAATTTATGTTGATATATATATTTATACATACATACATATATATATATATATATATATATATATATATATATATATATATATATATATATAGATAGATAGATAGATAGATAGATAGATATAGAGATAAAATGTACTTGAGTCAGACACACTAATATTAAACTGTTTATAGTTAAAGTCTATAAGTAACCAAATGTCACTGAAAACCTTACTTTATATACTGTATATTAACCCTCAGTGCCTAATATGTTACACATTATTATACATTATTATACATTATTAGACAGGATATTCAGATCAGGTAGATGTTAAAAACAGGACGTTTAATAATATACAGATCCACATTTCTGAATAAGTTTGGTGTGATTGTGTACACTATGGAAAAGAGGTCTAATAACAGCGTCAGACAAATACCGAAAATGCAAATGTACAATGTGAAAAGATCATATAAAGTGTTTTAATATATATTTCAGACTACTTCCTGTTTCTATCAGTAACTACTGTTTGTTTTGTCATTTACTAACTTCTCAAAGTGCACTGGGTTTGTCTCAGTTCAAGTGGTTCCCATGTGTTTTGTCACACAGAGAAAGCATTTACCTTAAAGAACAGAATTTAGCATAAATTAAACTGAGGAAATGTTAAAAAAAAAACAGAACATAGCAGGTTAAATTATATTTAACCTCAATTAAGACTACTTCCTGTTTTTACAATTAGCAATTATAATTCTAAACAAAAGTAAATAGTATTTATGAAGAATAGTTACTACTGTAACAATGTTTTTCATTTTTACACACCATTAAGTGTAACTACAAAGAGTAAAAATGTTTATTATTTTAATAAATAAAATTTGTAATCATTGACAAAGTGTCATGGTATAAGAGGAATAAAGCACTTTGGAACATGCTCTTATAGGAAAATAATCAACTATGGGCTGGTAATAGTAACGTCCCTAGGTTACGTCTGTAACCATGGTTCCCCGAGGGAAGGAGATGCTGCATCAAGCAACGCTTTTGAACGCCTCTGCATGACCACGCTCTGAATCACGTGTAATTCGTCCAACGGAATCGCGTGACATCACCGACGGGATGATGTTGCGACCCGGAAGTATAAAAACGCATGCGGCGGAGCCGGCGCCAGCTTCAGGAGAGTGAAGGAAGCGCTTGCAGGGATGCAGGAAGAATGGCACCGGGACGCAGCGTCTCGTTCCCTCGGGGAACCATGGGACCTAACCTAGGGACATTCCCCTTCGGGAACTCGAGCTGCGTCAAGCAACGCTTTGGGAACGACTATCTAACACCACCAGACTGACAAATCCCTGCCTAGTGTGGAAGGGCACAACTAGGTCGAGAGAACTGAGGAGCCGGGAGCGGCATCGAGGTCAAGGCTATAAAACCTGACAAAAGTCAGAGGGGTAGACCATCCCGCAGCATTGCAAATATCCTGGAGAGAAACACCAGAGGAGAAGGCCTTGGAGGCCACCATACTTCGCGTAGAATGAGCCTTGACCCCCAACGGAGAGGGGAGATCAGAGGACTCGTAAGAGGTAGTAATAGCATCCACTATCCAACTGCTGAGGGTCTGCTTGTTTGCAGGAAGACCCTTCTTATAAGGACCATAGCAGACAAACAGCTGGTCCGACTTCCTCCACAGGGCAGCTCTGTGGACGTATGTGTCCAGTGCTCGCCTGAAGCACGACTGGCCGTGGAACAACATAGGGCACTTAGGAACATACTCCGGTCTGGGGTAAAAAAAGGTTCTGGCCATACCAGGGGCAAACTCTAGAAAAGAGGGGGCCACAGAAAGAGCCTGAAGGTCGCTGACTCTCTTCAGGGAAGAGATGGCTAATAGAAATACAGTCTTGACTGTAAGAAATCTCAAAGACACCTCCTCCAAAGGTTCAAAGGGAGGTCTAGAAAGGAAAACCATGGCCAAACCCCAAGAAGGCACTCTAGGTCGTACTGGGGGCCTCAGCCTCCTGGTACCACGGAGGAAATGCATCACTAACGGGTTTCTCCCCAGAGATTGCCCACCCAGTGGAGCATGATATGCAGCAATAGCAGCCACATGAACTTGTAAAGTGGATGGGGATAACCCCGTGGCAAACCGCTCTTGCAGAAATTCCAGCACTGAACCAACCGGGCAGTTAACTGGGTCTAACTGACGGTCCTCACACCACGACGTGAACAGATGCCACTTAGCAGCATACGATTTCCTCGTGGAGGGAGCTCTGGATTAGAGTATGGTCTCCACAACCTCGGTCGAGAGACCCGAGGCTATGAACTGTGCCCCCTCAGGGGCCACAGCCACAGCCTCCATAGCTCCGGACGAGGGTGAAATAGGGTTCCCCCTGCCTGAGAGAGGACATCCCGTCTGATGGGAATCTCCCAAGGAGAGTCTTCGAGAAGGGCTACCAGGTCCGCAAACCATGGCCGGGCCAGCCAGTAAGGGGCTACTAATAGAAGACGTACTCCGTCTCGGCGGACCCTCTCCAAAACTCCCGGGAGCAGAGCGATCGGGGGAAAGCATACAGGCGCAGCCTCGGCCACGTCTGTACCATAGCGTCCAGTCCAAGAGGAGCTGGGTGAGTGAGGGAAAACCAGAGTGGACAGTGCAAAGTCTCTTGAGTTGCAAACAAATCAACTTGTGCTCTGTAAAACATCCTCCATATCTGCTCCACCATCCTGTAAAACATCCTCCATATCTGCTCCACCATCCAATTTATGTGCCACTTGAGATGGGGCCCTTCCCACAGACCTTGGGCAGAGCGGCCACTCATGACCGTCCCCCAGCCCGTGAGGGAGGCATCCGTTGTTAGCGTTACGCGATGACAAGGAGCCCCAACACGGGGCCTTGTAACAGGAACCATGTTACATGTTTCTTCCACACGTCTAAGGCCCATAAGCCTCACCGCGTGACCTTGATAATGTGAAACTGGTTGCCCCTCGGGGAAACCCTTTGGTCCTGAGCCACCACTGCAAGGGTCTCATGTACAGCAGGCCAAAAGGTATCACGTTGGACGCAGCTACCATCAGACCCAACAGTCTCTGATACTGTATAGCAGTGAGTGACTGGCCTTCTCTCACTCTCTTGGCCGCCATGAGGATCGAGTTGAACTGAGCAGGAGACAGACGTGCCTGCATCGTGGTCGAGTCCCACACCACACCTAGATAAGTGGTCCTCTGCACTGGAGAAAGCGCACTTTTCTTTGCGTTTAGTCTTAACCCCAATTCTTTCATATGGGCGAGAACGACATCTCGATGTCGAACCGCCATCAGCTCTGATTGAGCTAAAATCAACCAATCGTCGATGTAATTGAGTATGCGGATGTCCTGGAGTCGCAATGGAGCCAGAGCAGCATCTACACACTTGGTGAAAGTGCGGGGAGAGAGTGCAAGACCAAAGGGAAGAACCCTATATTGGTAAGCTTCGCCCCCAAAAGTAAACCTAAGGTACCTCCTGCACTGAGGAAGAATGGAAATGTGGAAGTACGCGTCTTTCAGATCTATCGTGACAAACCAGTCCTCGGACCTGATTTGAGACACGACTTGTTTGAGCGTGAGCATTTTGAACTTGAGTCTCATAACTGAGCGGTTCAGCAGACGCAGATCTAAAGTAGGACGCAACCCTCCATCTTTCTTCGGAACTATGAAATACCGGCTGTTGAACTCGGACTCTCTGTCGAGAGGAGGGACCACCTCGATGGCCTCCTTCCTCAAGAGAGTATGCACTTCTTGTTCCATGACCAGAGCCTGCTCGGGGGCCACCAGAGTGGGAAAAATCCCGTTGAATAGAGGAGGACGAGACCCAAACTGGATCTTGTAGCCTCTTTCTACAGTATGCAGGACCCATTGAGACACATTTGGCAGAAAGTCGACCAAGGGAATCAGTCTCTCGAGACTGACCTCTGGCGTATTTAGAGCGGCTAGATCGGTGCCCTGAAGCGGAGGACCGGCAGAAATAGCCGATTTAGCTGTTCTAGAGACCTTGTTGGAGGTAGCAAGCCCCCCAGAACCGCTACGGTTCCGGGTGGGAACTGGGAGAAGCGCTCGCTGGAGACCGCTGTGCCCTGAAGCACTGGGGGTGGCAGGGATGACAAAACAATCTCGCGAGGGCACTGAGGGGAGACGGGCACCGTACGATGAGGTGTACACCTCCCTTCCCCAGAGGGGCCTGCCCTCAGACGTCCTGAAAAGACAGGACTTCCTTGTCGAGGCCCTCTTATTGAGGATGACAGTCCTCAGATCTGTCATCTCCCTGGGCCTCGACCTGGAGCGCCACCCTGGCTCCTACTTTTCTGGGGGAGCGCAAGTGGTGACCCTCTTTTCTGGACCTCACGGTGTGAGGAGCTGGTACATGGCTGGGGCTGCTCCCACCGAGTAGCCCCGTAAGAGCGGCGAGGGAGAAAACCTCTGCCCTGGCGGTCTCTTTAGTGGCCCGGAGAGACTGCGGCACGACGCAGTTCAGAAATGTCACCGTAATTAATCTCTTCTCCCTCGTCCAACTCTTTAAGCAGGTCAGCCTGGTATGCCTGCAACACCGCCATGGTGTGTAGGCAAGCACCAGCCTGACCCACCGCCTTGTACGCTTTGCCCACCAAAGCCGAGGAGGTCCGAAGCGGCTTGGAGGGCAGTACCGGGGCCTTAAGGGACGATGCACCACCGGGAGAGAGACAGCTCGCAAGCGTCTCCTCAACCCGGGGAATCGCCCCTTAACCGCGCTCCTCCAGTCCCACCACATTAGAGTAGTGAGAACATGGGGACTGAAGAAGCGGGCTGAGTACGGATTGTTCCACGATCTGGACACCTCGGTGTGCAAATCGGGAAAGAAGGGTAGGCCCCGGCGTGGAGGCAGTGACTTAGATTGCAGAAAACGCTCATCTAACTTGCTGCGTGGACGTGCCTCCTGCTTTTCAGGAGGCCAGTCAATATTTAGCTTAGCGACAGCTCGAGTCACCACCTCCAATATCTCCTCAAACTGGACAGACTGTGGTGGCAAACCCACAGACTAGTCCTCAGCGGCGCTCCCCTCACCTCCCTCCTCAGAGGAAGACAAGAGGAGCATAGAGCCCTCTCCCGGGGGGGGGGGGAAGAAACCGTTTCAAAACGTGCTTCCGTTCCCTGAGAGTGAGCACTGGATCTGGCAGGTTAGGAAGAAGAAAGGGCTCTGCCCGTCTCCATTCCCTCTGCCAAATCCATCTGGGAACCCCACGATCTGAGCCGTCGCTCTGCCTCGGCAGAAGTGGGACCCGAACCGCGAGGCACTGTAGAGAGAGCACCCTCCTCAAAGACCGCCCTCCGGGAGCAGAGCGTACGCAGCGAAAGACAGACGCAATGCAGGCAATCAGCTCGCTCAAGAGCTGAACGAGCATGCTCCGCTCCCAAACAAGCCACACACAGACTGTGAGTATCCCCACCCATAATGAAATGTGGGCAGGGAGAAACACACAGTCTAAATGACTGCTTGTCAAGGCTTCTTTTCGCCTTATATATATATATATATATATATATATATATATATATATATATATATATATATATAAAGACAGCAATAAATCAGACGAACACACATAGAGCGCTTACTGAACAACAGAAGCTGGCGTTGGCTCCACCGCATGCGCTTATATACTTAAGGGTCGCTACGTCATCCCGCAGGTGACGTCACGCGATTCCGTTGGACGGATTACGCAGAGGCATTCCCAAAGCGTTGCTTGACGCAGCTCGAGTTCCCGAAGGGGAACTCTGCTTTTTATCACATGCAACATCCCTGATTATTTTCCTATAACAGAACAACACTGAGTGTTTCATTCCTTTCTTGGATAATTAAATATGCATACAGTGTGTAAGGATTGCAATGTGTAAAGGTTTCTGTGATCTAAATCCACTCTCATCATGTCTCCTGTGTCAGTCATGGCTTCCTCCAGCAGTGTCCTGTGTGAAGATCAGCTCCAGTGCTCCATCTGTCTGGAGGTGTTCACTGATCCAGTCTCTACTCCATGTGGACACAACTTCTGTATGATCTGTCTCAGAGAGTTCTGGGACAGCAGTTCACACTGCCAGTGTCCAATGTGTAAGACGGAATTCCCTAAACGTCCTGATCTACGTGTGAATACATTCATCTCTGCACTTGCTGCTTCATTTAAGAAGTCAGTTCAGGAGAAATCCAGCAGCGCTGCAGAAAAACTCAGCCAATCTCTAGTGCTCTGTGATATCTGCTGTGAAAAGAAACTTGCAGCTCTGAAGTCCTGCCTGATCTGTATGACCTCTTACTGCAAGACTCACCTGGAACCTCATGAGAGAGTTTCTTCATTAAAGAAGCACAAACTGATGGAGCCTGTGGAGAACCTGGAGGACTACATCTGCCAGAAACATGAGAGACCCCTGGAGCTGTTCTGTAGAGATGACCAGACGTGTGTGTGTCAGTTCTGTACTGAGGGAGACCACAAAACTCACAGCACCGTTCCTATAGAGGAGGCGGCTGAAGAGAAGAAGGTGAGTGACTGAAAATTAATGAAGGATAATGTTTGCAAATCCTTTAGCCTCAGAAATATGACCTCTGTCTTATGAGTGAATACATGATATATATTTTTCTCAGACTGAGTTGGGAAAGACACGAGCAGAAGTTCAGCAGATGATCCAGGAGCGACTGAAGAAGATTGAGGAACTCAAACACTCTGTAGAACTCAATAAAGTGAGTCTCTTAACTCACCTACAAAATAGCTTTTTTATAAAAACACATTAGCAGAATCAGGATCTATTAATATGAAATAAAGTGATTCAGCTTGATTTGTCTCCTGTTAGAAAAACACAGAGAAGGAGAAACTAGACGTTGTGGAGATCTTCAGTGCTCTGATGCGCTGCATTGAGAGAAGCCAGGCTGAGCTGCTTAAGGTGATGGAGGAGAAGCAGAACGCAGCAGAGAGGCAGGCTGAAGAGTTGATTAAAGAGCTGGAGCAGGAAATCACTGAGCTAAAGAGGAGAAACACTGAGCTGGAGCAGCTCTCATACACTGAGGATCATCTCCACCTCCTACAGGTCAGAGTCCCTCTGTTTCTCAATAGCAATGCAGCACATGACAGGACAGCAGTCCCCATGCTGAGGGATTTCTCCTCTCTCCTGCTGTACTGTAGATTTCCCCGTCACTGTGCAGCCCTCCACACACCCAGGACTGGACTGACGTCACAATTACCTCTCATCTGAGTGTGGAGACTCTGAGGAGAAATCTGTCTCAGCTTCAGCAAACTCTCAGTGAGGAAATGGAGAAGCTACCAGAGATTAGTAAGTATTCACTCATCTGTAAGAACTTTATGGTCAGAGAGAATTTGTTGTAAGAAGAAAACATTATTTTAGAAGTGTAGAGATATCCTGATAATTAACATATTCTTTCTTTCTTTCTTTCTTTCTTTCTTTCATCTTCAGCTGTTGTTACAGAAAATTAATCAACACCTTCTGACCAATCAGAATCCAACAGTGCTGTAGTATAACGTGTAATAATCAATCATTTAAGAAAGGCAATATAATTTTGAACAGACAGTAACATTGTCCAATATTATTTTCCAAACAGAACTGAAGAGAATTCAACAATATGCAGGTCTGTGAGCTCTTATTGATCACATGACTGTATATATATTTCTTCACTGTTACACACTGTGCAGTGATAAATCTGATGTACGCTGTGTTTCTGTCTCTCAGTGAATGTGACTCTGGATCCTGATACAGCTCATCCTCAACTCATCCTGTCTGATGATATGAAAGAAGTTACATGTGGAGACAAAAAACAGAAGCTCTCTGATAATCCAGAGAGGTTTCGTTATTGTGCCTGTGTGCTGGGGAAGGAGGAATTCTCTTCAGGGAGATTTTACTATGAGGTGCAGGTCAGAGGAAAGACTAAGTGGGATTTAGGAGTGGTCCAAGAGTCCATTAACAGGAAAGGGAAGATTACAGCCAGTCCTGAGAATGGATACTGGTGTGTGTGGCTGAGGAATAAGACTGAATATAAGGCTCTGGACTCACCCTCTGTCGCCCTCTCCTTGAAACAGGCTCCTCAGAAGGTGGGAGTGTTTGTAGATTGTGAGGAGGGTCTGATCTCCTTCTATGATGTTGATGCCAAATCTCATATTTACTCTTTCACTGGTCTGTCTTTCACTGAGAAACTTTATCCAGTCTTCAGCCCCTGCACTAATGATGGAGGTAAAAACTCAGCACCACTGATCATCTGTCCTGTTAGTCAAATCTAATCCTAATTTTCTAATCTTAAAAACTAATCTTATACTTTCTTAATAAAGATTTAAACCCTGTTGATATGTCATTCATGATTTTGATCATTTAAATGCATTTTCACATTCAAATAAAAAGATCTGTATCAGTAGAATTGAATTGTAGAGTTGTAAAATGTTTTACTGTCGCTGTCATGTTTTAATGTTCTTGATTCAGCTGCATGATAATTAAATTTCATCTTTTTTTCCATCCGACTCTGTGTGATTTACATTCTCGTCCCCCATGCCACTGTGTACGTTCACACTAGGAAAGACAAATCAACAGGAGCCCATTCACTTTCTGTGTACATGTGCATGGATATGTCAGCTGTGGTTTTATCTTATCCTGTCAAATACGACCTCTCATTACACGTGTATAGAGACATAATGAAGAAAAATAAAACTGATGAGCGTACATCACTAGTACAGTTAGCTTGCTTTTCTAAGCAGCAAAAATGAAGCTAGTGCTAGGCCTTACACTTAACATGTCCATCAAACTTAAATACATTTCAGCTTCTACCATTTCTAATCACAACTGAAAATGCTGCACAGTGCACCACCACAAGACACATCACATCAGGAGTCGTCGCTACACGCCCACTAGCGTGAACATAACACACTATACTCTCATAACGAACATAACCACCAGCGTGGGTTTCCGTTGATGTATTTTAGTTCAGGTTTTTCTTATTTACAGCTACTTCAGACTCATTTCTATCTCAGCTTCACTCAAATGAATCTTAGATAACTGTAGTCTGCTAAATGTGTTCCTTTTATTGCCTCACTACCACAAAACCTGCATAAATGGTGTTTTTCACTTAAATTAGATTGATAAGAGGATGAATTGGAGAGTGATGTAACATGTAACATGATATGTAAATAAGGGACTAGTGGGCGGAGCTCGCGTCCACACAGGTTTCTTTCACTCTCGCTCACTGATATCATAAACTGCAGAGATTTTTTTTTTTTACATAAATTGTTCTCATAAAAACATATATGTGTCAAGAACTGATGTTTATTTTTACCCTGACAGAAAAAAAAATTTACGAATAAATGTTTTAAAGTAAATTAAATGTGTTTTTCTTCATTTCTCCAGCATGCTCCTATAACAAAATTAATATCTTTAGTAAAAAAAATCCTTACTGGAAATGTACACAGTGCAGATTTTATTAGAGAGATGGAGACAGTATAAATCTCTGTAGTTCACTGGGTGAATTTTCACCATCTAGTGGCTAAATGTTGTAATTATGACATGGGAATAAGCCAAACAGTAGGCGTGTCTCTTATGACGTCACTCAGGTGTAATGAAACTCAAGCTCAAAGGTGTTTCCTGACCAAAACCAGATCCTTTCTGCAGGACACAATCTCCAGTTTGAAGCTTCTCTCTCTTTCTTCGAGGGATTAACCCCACTGCAGGTGAACACTAAGAGAACAAGAACAAGAGGAAAAAGAGGGAAATTGGAGGAAAAGAGAAATAGAAATTGATAAGTAGTGCTACAGATGAGACTACTTCCTGTTTGTATAGTTGTTTTTCACTTGATTTCTATTACTTTACAGTTCAGGCTTCAGTTTCTGTTCAGGCTGAAACACAAAGGGCTTTCATCTTAAACAACAGGATTTTAGCTCACATTAAACATGTGGAAGTTTTGCTGTGTTACTGGAGATTATTCCAGAAAGTGGTTTAAACAACTATTCAAGATCTGTTAACTAGGAGTTCAGGGAAGTCCTGTTGTTTTTCATTCCTAATTTAGATCATTCATAACAAACCTAGTGCTTAAGGACATTAATACAATGTGGGACAATAATGCGTTTGTATTATTAATAAAAATAAGTGTCACATTTTGAAGTGTGCTGAAGGACATTATTGATTTTTACACTAAAAGTAACAAAGTGTGGTGAAGACCCAAATTTATGTTGATATATATATATATATATATATATATATATATATATATATATATATATATATACATATATATATATATATATAGATAGATAGATAGATAGATAGATAGATATAGAGATAAAATGTACTTGAGTCAGACACACTAATATTAAACTGTTTATAGTTAAAGTCTATAAGTAACCAAATGTCACTGAAAACCTTACTTTATGTACTGTATATTAACCCTCAGTGCCTAATATGTTACACATTATTATACATTATTATACATTATTAGACAGGATATTCAGATCAGGTAGATGTTAAAAACAGGACGTTTAATAATATACAGATCCACATTTCTGAATAAGTTTGGTGTGATTGTGTACACTATGGAAAAGAGGTCGAATAACAGCGTCAGACAAATACCGAAAATGCAAATGTACAATGTGAAAAGATCATATAAAGTGTTTTAATATATATTTCAGACTACTTCCTGTTTCTATCAGTAACTACTGTTTGTTTTGTCATTTACTAACTTCTCAAAGTGCACTGGGTTTGTCACAGTTCAAGTGGTTCCCATGTGTTTCGTCACACAGAGAAAGCATTTACCTTAAAGAACAGAATTTAGCATAAATTAAACTGAGGAAATGTAAAAAAAAAAAAACAGAACATTGCAGGTTAAATTATATTTAACCTCAATTAAGACTACTTCCTGTTATTACACTTAGCAATTATAATTCTAAACAAAAGTAAATAGTATTTATGAAGAATAGTTACTACTGTAACAATGTTTTTCATTTTTACACACCATTAAGTGTAACTACAAAGAGTAAAAATGTTTATTATTTTAATAAATAAAATTTGTAATCATTGACAAAGTGTCATGGTATAAGAGGAATAAAGCACTTTGGAACATGCTCTTATAGGAAAATAATCAACTATGGGCTGGTAATAGTAACGTTTTTTAGCAACGATTTGGGAACGAGTATCTAACACCACCAGACTGACAAATCCCTGCCTAGTGTGGAAGGGCACAACTAGGTCGAGAGAACTGAGGAGCCGGGAGCGGCATCGAGGTCAAGGCTATAAAACCTGACAAAAGTCAGAGGGGTAGACCGTCCCGCAGCATTGCAAATATCCTGGAGAGAAACACCAGAGGAGAAGGCCTTGGAGGCCACCATACTTCGGGTAGAATGAGCCTTGACCCCCCACGGAGAGGGGAGATCAGAGGACTCGTAAGAGGTAGTAATAGCATCCACTATCCACCTGCTGAGGGTCTGCTTGTTTGCAGGAAGACCCTTCTTATAAGGACCATAGCAGACAAACAGCTGGTCCGACTTCCTCCACAGGGCAGCTCTGTGGAGGTATGTGTCCAGTGTTCGCACTGGACATACACAATTAAGCCATTCCTGGTCCTGGTCCCGAAAGGGAGGTTGACAGAATGCCTGAAGCATGACTGGCCGTGGAACCACAGAGGGCACCTTTGGAACATACCCTGGTCTGGGGTAAAGAAAGGTTCTGGCCATACCAGGGGCAAACTCTAGAAAAGAGGGGGCCACAGAAAGAGCCTGAAGGTTGCCGCCTCTCTTCAGGGAAGAGATGGCTAATAGAAATACAGTATTGACTGTAAGAAATCTCAAAGACACCTCCTTCAAATGTTCAAAGGGAGGTCTAGAAAGGGCCTCTAAAACCACGGCCAAATCCCAAGAAGGCACTCTAGGTCGTACTGGGGGCCTCAGCCTCCTGGTACCACGGAGGAAACGCATCACTAACGGGTTTCTCCCCAGAGATTGGAGCATGATATGCAGCAATAGCAGCCACATGAACTTGTAAAGTGGATGGGGATAACCCCGTGGCAAACCGCTCTTGCAGAAATTCCAGCACTGAACCAACCGGGCAGTTAACTGGGTCTAACTGACGGTCCTCACACCATGACGTGAACAGATGCCACTTAGCAGCATACGATTTCCTCGTGGAGGGAGCTCTGGATTGGAGTATGGTCTCCACAACCTCAGTCGAGAGACCCGAGGCTATGAACTGTGCCCCCTCAGGGGCCACAGCCACAGCCTCCATAGCTCCGGACGAGGGTGAAATAGGGTTCCCCCCGCCTGAGAGAGGAGATCCCGTCTGATGGGAATCTCCCAAGGAGAGTCTTCGAGAAGGGCTACCAGGTCCTCAAACCATGGCCGGCCCGGCCAGTAAGGGGCTACTAATAGAAGACGTACTCTGTCTCGGCGGACCCTCTCCAAAACTCCCGGGAGCAGAGCGATCGGGGGAAAGCATACAGGCGCAGCCTCGGCCACGTCTGTACCATAGCGTCCAGTCCAAGCGGAGCTGGGCGAGTGAGGGAAAACCAGAGGGGACAGTGCAATGTCTCTTGAGTCACAAACAAATCCACTTGTGCTCTGTAAAACATCCTTCATATCTGCTCCACAACCTCTGGGTGGAGCCTCCATTCCCCGGGCCTCAGCCCCTGACTTGACAGGATGTCCGCCCCCTGATTGAGATGCCCCGGGATGTATACTGCCCTCAGTGAGAGCAGCTTCCCTTGGGCCCACAGAAGGATCTGGGGCGCCAGCCTGTAAAGGGGGCGCGAGTGCAGACCCCCCTGCCGGTTCAGGTAGGAGACCACTGAAGTGTTGTCCGTGCGGACCAACACATGATGGCCCCTCAGGTCTGGGATAAAATGTTTCACTGCTCGAAACACGGCCAGCATCTCCAGGCAGTTTATGTGCCACTTGAGATGGGCCCCTTCCCACAGACCTTGGGCAGAGCGGCCACTCATGACCGCCCCCCCAGCCCGTGAGGGAGGCATCCGTCATTAGCGTTACGCGACGACAAGGAGCCCCCAACACGGGGCCTTGTAACAGGAACCATAGTTTCTTCCACACGTCTAAGGCCCGTAAGCCTCGCCGCGTGACCTTGATCATGCGAAACGGGTTGCCCCTCGGGGAAAACCCTTTGGTCCTGAGCCACCACTGCAAGGGTCTCATTTACAGTAGGCCAAAAGGTATCACGTTGGATGCAGCTACCATCAGACCCAACAGTCTCTGAAACTGCATAGCAGTGAGTGTCTGGCCTTCTCTCACTCTCTTGACCACCATGAGGTTCGACTCGAACCGAGCAGGAGACAGACGTGCCTACATAGTGGTCGAGTCCCACACCACGCCTAGATAAGTGGTCCTCTGCACTGGAGAAAGCGCACTTTTCTTTGCATTTAGTCTTAACCCCAATTCTTTCATATGGGTCGAGAATGACATCTCGATGTCGAACCGCCAACTGCTCTGATTGAGCTAAAATCAACCAATCGTCGATGTAATTGAGTATGCGGATGTTCTGGAGTCGCAATGGAGCCAGAGCAGCATCTACACACTCCCTCGTCCAACTCTTTAAGCAGGTCAGCCTGGTATGGCGGTGTTGCAGGCAAGCACCAGCCTGACCCGCCGCCTTGTACGCTTTGGCCACCAAAGCCGAGGAGGTCTGAAGCGGCTTGGAGGGCAGTACTGGGGCCTTAAGGGACGATACATCACCGGGAGAGAGATAGCTCGCAAGCATCTCCTCAACCCGGGGAAACCGCGCTCCTCCAGTCCCACCACATTAGAGTAGTGAGAAACATTGGGACTGAAGAGGCGGTCTGAGTACGGATTGTTCCACGATCTGGACACCTTGGTGTGCAAATCGGGAAAGAAGGGTAGGCCCCGGGGCGGAGGCAGTGACTTAGATTGCAGAAAACGCTCATCTAACTTGCTGCGTGGACGTGCCTCCTGCTTTTCAGGAGGCCAGTCAATATTTAGCTTAGCGACAGCTCGAGTCACCACCTCCAATAACTCCTCAAACTGGACAGGCTGTGGTGGCAAACCCACAGACTAGTCCTCAGCGGCACTCCCCTCACCTCCCTCCTCAGAGGAAGACAAGAGGAGCATAGAGCCCTCTCCCGGGGGGGGGAAGAAACCGTTTCAAAACGTGCTTCCGTTCCCTGAGAGTGAGCACTGGATCTGGCAGGTTAGGAAGAAGAAAGGGCTCTGCCCGTCTCCAGTCCCTCTGCCAAATCCATCTGCCAACCCCACGATCTGAGCCGTCACTCTGCCTCGGCAGAAGCGGGACCCGAACCGCGAGGCACTGTAGAGAGAGCGCCCTCCTCAAAGAGCACCCTCCAGGAGCGGAGCGTACGCAGCGAAAGCCGGACGCAATGCGGGCAATCAGCTCCCTCAAGAGCTGAACGAGCATGCTCTGCTTCCAAACAAGCCACACACAGACTGTGAGTATCCCCACCCATAATGAAATGTGGGCAGGGAGAAACACACAGTCTAAATGACTGCTTGTCAAGGCTCCTTTTCGCCATATTTTATATATATATATATATATATATATATATATATATATATATATATATATATATATATATATATATATATATATATATAAAGACAGACAACAATAAATCAGACGAACACACATAGAGCGCTTACTGAACAACAGAAGCTGGCGCCGGCTCCACCGCATGCGCTTTTATACTTTCGGGTTGCTACGTCATCCCGCCGGTGACGTCACGCGATTCCGTTGGACGGATTACACATGTGATTCAGAGCGTGGTCACGCAGAAGCGTTCCCAAAGCGTTGCTTGACGCAGCTCGAGTTCCCGAAGGGGAACTCTGCTTTTTATCACATGCAACATCCCTCATTATTTTCCTATAACAGAACAACACTGAGTGTTTTATTCCTTTCTTGGATAATTAAATATGCATACAGTGTGTAAGGATTGCAATGTGTAAAGGTTTCTGTGATCTAAATCCACTCTCATCATGTCTCCTGTGTCAGTCATGGCTTCCTCCAGCAGTGTCCTGTGTGAAGATCAGCTCCAGTGCTCCATCTGTCTGGATGTGTTCACCGATCCAGTCTCTACTCCATGTGGACACAACTTCTGTATGATCTGTCTCAGAGAGTTCTGGGACAGCAGTTCACACTGCCAGTGTCCAATGTGTAAGACGGAATTCCCTAAACGTCCTGATCTACGTGTGAATACGTTCATCTCTGCACTTGCTGCTCCATTTAAGAAGTCAGTTCAGGAAAAATCCAGCAGCGCTGCAGAAAAACTCAGCCAATCTCTAGTGCTCTGTGATATCTGCTGTGAAAAGAAACTTGCAGCTCTGAAGTCCTGCCTGATCTGTATGACCTCTTACTGCAAGACTCACCTGGAACCTCATGAGAGAGTTTCTTCATTAAAGAAGCACAAACTGATGGAGCCTGTGGAGAACCTGGAGGACTACATCTGCCAGAAACATGAGAGACCCCTGGAGCTGTTCTGTAGAGATGACCAGACGTGTGTGTGTCAGTTCTGTACTGAGACAGACCACAAAACTCACAACACTGTTCCTATAGAGGAGGTGGCTGAAGAGAAGAAGGTGAGTGACTGAAAATTAATGAAGGATAATGTTTGCAAATCCTTTAGCCTCAGAAATATGACCTCTGTCTTATGAGTGAATACATGATGTATATTTTTCTCAGACTGAGCTGAGAAAGACACGAGCAGAAGTTCAGCAGATGATCCAGGAGCGACTGAAGAAGATTGAGGAACTCAAACACTCTGTAGAACTCAATAAAGTGAGTCTCTTAACTGACCTACAAAATAGCTTTTTTATAAAAACACATTAGCAGAATCAGGATCTAATTATATGAAATAAAATGATTCAGCTTGATTTGTCTCCTGTTAGAAAAACACAGAGAAGGAGAAACTAGACGTTGTGGAGATCTTCAGTGCTCTGATGCGCTGCATTGAGAGATGCCAGGCTGAGCTGCTTAAGGTGATGGAGGAGAAGCAGAAAGCAGCAGAGAGGCAGGCTGAAGAGTTGATTAAAGAGCTGGAGCAGGAAATCACTGAGCTAAAGAGGAGAAACACTGAGCTGGAGCAGCTCTCACACACTGAGGATCACTTCCACCTCCTACAGGTCAGAGTCCCTCTGTTTCTCAATAGCAATGCAGCACATGACAGGACAGCAGTCCCCATGCTGAGGGATTTCTCCTCTCTCCTGCTGTACTGTAGATTTCCCCGTCACTGTGCAGCCCTCCACACACCCAGGACTGGACTGACGTCACAATTACCTCTCATCTGAGTGTGGAGACTCTGAGGAGAAATCTGTCTCAGCTTCAGCAAACTCTCAGTGAGGAAATGGAGAAGCTACCAGAGATTAGTAAGTATTCACTCATCTGTAAGAACTTTATGATCAGAGAGAATTTGTTTTAAGAAGAAATCATTATTTTAGAAGTGTAGAGATATCCTGATAATTAACATATTCTTTCTTTCTTTCTTTCTTTCTTTCATCTTAAGCTGTTGTTACAGAAAATTAATCAACACCTTCTGACCAATCAGAATCCAACAGTGCTGTAGTATAACGTATAATAATCAATCATTTAAGAAAGGCAATATAATTTTGAACAGACAGTAACATTGTCCAATATTATTTTCCAAACAGAACTGAAGAGAATTCAACAATATGCAGGTCTGTGAGCTCTTATTGATCACATGACTGTATATATATTTCTTCACTGTTACACACTGTGCAGTGATAAATCTGATGTACGCTGTGTTTCTGTCTCTCAGTGGATGTGACTCTAGATCCTGATTCAGCTCATCCTCATCTCATCCTGTCTGATGATGGGAAACAAGTTATATGTGGAGACGAAAAACAGAATCTCCCTGATAATCCTGAGAGGTTTGATTATTGTGCCTGTGTGCTGGGGAAGGAGGGATTCTCTTCAGGGAGATTTTACTTTGAGATGCAGGTCAGAGGGAAGATTAAGTGGGATTTAGGAGTGGTCCGAGAGTCCATTAACAGGAAAGGGAAGATTACAGCCAGTCCTAAGAATGGATACTGGTGTGTGTGTCTGAGGAATAAGACTGAATATAAGGCTCTGGACTCTCCTCGAGTCTCCCTCTCCTTGAAACAAGCTCCTCAGAAGGTGGGAGTGTTTGTAGATTATGAGGAGGGTCTGATCTCCTTCTATGATGCTGATGCCAAATCTCATATTTACTCTTTCACTGGTCAGTCTTTCACTGAGAAACTTTATCCAGTCTTCAGCCCCTGTAATAATGATGGAGGTAAAAATTCAGCACCACTGATCATCTGTCCTGTTAGTCAAATCTAATCCTAATTTTTTAATCTTAAAAACTAATCTTATACTTTCTTAATAAAGATTTAAACTCTGTTGATATGTCATTCATGATTTTGATCATTTAAATGCATTTTCACATTCAAATAAAAAGATCTGTATCAGTAGAATTGAATTGTAGAATTGTAAAATGTTTTACTGTCGCTGTCATGTTTTAATGTTCTTGATTATAGTTAAATTTCAGCGTTTTTTCCATCCGACTCTGTGTGATTTACATTCCCGTACCCCATGCCACTGTGTATGTTCACACTAGGAAAGACAAATCAACAGGAGCCCATTCACTTTCTGTGTACATGTGCATGGATATGTCAGCTGTGGTTTTATCTTATCCTGTCAAATACGACCTCTCATTACACGTGTATAGAGACATAATGAAGAAAAATAAAACTGATGAGCGTACATCACTAGTACAGTTAGCTTGCTTTTCTAAGCAGCAAAAATGAAGCTAGTGCTAGGCCTTACACTTAACATGTCCATCAAACTTAAATACATTTCAGCTTCTACCATTTCTAATCACAACTGAAAATGCTGCACAGTGCACCACCACAAGACACATCACATCAGGATCACTACACGCCGCTACACGCCCACTAGCGTGAACATAACACACTATACTCTCATAACGAACATAACCACCAGCGTGGGTTTCCATTGATGTATTTTAGTTCAGGTTTTTCTTATTTACAGCTACTTCAGACTCATTTCTATCTCAGCTTCACTCAAATGAATCTTAGATAACTGTAGTCTGCTAAATGTGTTCCTTTTATTGCCTCACTACCACAAAACCTGCATAAATGGTGTTTTTCACTAAAATTAGATTGATAAGAGGATGAATTGGAGAGTGATGTAACATGTAACATGATATGTAAATAAGGGACTAGTGGGCGGAGCTCGCGTCCACACAGGTTTCTTTCACTCTCGCTCACTGATATCATAAACTGCAGAGATTTTTTTTTTTTTACATAAATTGTTCTCATAAAAACATATATGTGTCAAGAACTGATGTTTATTTTTACCCTGACAGAAAAAAAAATTTACGAATAAATGTTTTAAAGTAAATTAAATGTGTTTTTCTTCATTTCTCCAGCACGCTCCTATAACAAAATTAATATCTTTAGTAAAAAAATCCTTACTGGAAATGTACACAGTGCAGATTTTATTAGAGAGATGGAGACAGTATAAATCTCTGTAGTTCACTGGGTGAATTTTCACCATCTAGTGGCTAAATGTTGTAATTATGACATGGGAATAAGCCAAACAGTAGGCGTGTCTCTTATGACGTCACTCAGGTGTAATGAAACTCAAGCTCAAAGGTGTTTCCTGACCAAAACCAGATCCTTTCTGCAGGACACAATCTCCAGTTTGAAGCTTCTCTCTCTTTCTTCGAGGGATTAACCCCACTGCAGGTGAACACTAAGAGAACAAGAACAAGAGGAAAAAGAGGGAAATTGGAGGAAAAGAGAAATAGAAATTGGTAAGTAGTGCTACAGATGAGACTACTTCCTGTTTGTATAGTTGTTTTTCACTTGATTTCTATTACTTTACAGTTCAGTTTCTGTTCAGGCTGAAACACAAAGGGCTTTCATCTTAAACAACAGGATTTTAGCTCACATTAAACATGTGGAAGTTTTGCTGTGTTACTGGAGATTATTCCAGAAAGCGGTTTGAACAACTATTCAAGATCTGTTAACTAGGAGTTCAGGGAAGTCCTGTTGTTTTTCATTCCTAATTTAGATCATTCATAACAAACCTAGTGCTTAAGGACATTAATACAATGTGGGACAATAATGCGTTTGTATTATTAATAAAAATAAGTGTCACATTTTGAAGTGTGCTGAAGGACATTATTGATTTTTACACTAAAAGTAACAAAGTGTGGTGAAGACCCAAATTTATGTTGATATATATATATAGATAGATAGATAGATAGATATAGAGATAAAATGTACTTGAGTCAGACACACTAATATTAAACTGTTTATAGTTAAAGTCTAAAAGTAACCAAATGTCACTGAAAACCTTACTTTATATACTGTATATTAACCCTCAGTGCCTAATATGTTACACATTATTATACATTATTATACATTATTAGACAGGATATTCAGATCAGGTAGATGTTAAAAACAGGACGTTTAATAATATAGAGATCCACATTTCTGAATAAGTTTGGTGTGATTGTGTACACTATGGAAAAGAGGTCGAATAACAGTGTCAGACAAATACAGAAAATGCAAATGTACAATGTGAAAAGATAATATAAAGTGTTTTAATATATATTTCAGACTACTTCCTGTTTCAAAACTGTTTGTTTTGTCATTTACTAACTTCTGAAAGTGCACTGGGTTTGTCACAGTTCAAGTGGTTCCCATGTGTTTCGTCACACAGAGAAAGCATTTACCTTAAAGAACAGAATTTAGCATAAACTAAACTGAGGAAATGTTAAAAAAAAACAGAACATAGCAGGTTAAATTATATTTAACCTGGATTAAGACTACTTCCTGTTATTACACTTAGCAATTATAATTCTAAACAAAAGTAAATAGTATTTATGAAGAATAGTTACTACTGTAACAATGTTTTTCATTTTTACACACCATTAAGTGTAACTACAAAGAGTAAAAATGTTTATTATTTTAATAAATAAAATTTGTAATCATTGACAAAGTGTCATGGTATAAGAGGAATAAAGCACTTTGGAACATGCTCTTATAGGAAAATAATCAACTATGGGCTGGTAATAGTAACGTCCCTAGGTTACGTCTGTAACCATGGTTCCCCGAGGGAAGGAGATGCTGCATCAAGCAACGCTTTTGAACGCCTCTGCATGACCACGCTCTGAATCACGTGTAATTCGTCCAACGGAATCGCGTGACATCACCGACGGGATGATGTTGCGACCCGGAAGTATAAAAACGCATGCGGCGGAGCCGGCGCCAGCTTCAGGAGAGTGAAGGAAGCGCTTGCAGGGATGCAGGAAGAATGGCACCGGGACGCAGCGTCTCGTTCCCTCGGGGAACCATGGGACCTAACCTAGGGACATTCCCCTTCGGGAACTCGAGCTGCGTCAAGCAACGCTTTGGGAACGACTATCTAACACCACCAGACTGACAAATCCCTGCCTAGTGTGGAAGGGCACAACTAGGTCGAGAGAACTGAGGAGCCGGGAGCGGCATCGAGGTCAAGGCTATAAAACCTGACAAAAGTCAGAGGGGTAGACCATCCCGCAGCATTGCAAATATCCTGGAGAGAAACACCAGAGGAGAAGGCCTTGGAGGCCACCATACTTCGCGTAGAATGAGCCTTGACCCCCAACGGAGAGGGGAGATCAGAGGACTCGTAAGAGGTAGTAATAGCATCCACTATCCAACTGCTGAGGGTCTGCTTGTTTGCAGGAAGACCCTTCTTATAAGGACCATAGCAGACAAACAGCTGGTCCGACTTCCTCCACAGGGCAGCTCTGTGGACGTATGTGTCCAGTGCTCGCCTGAAGCACGACTGGCCGTGGAACAACATAGGGCACTTAGGAACATACTCCGGTCTGGGGTAAAAAAAGGTTCTGGCCATACCAGGGGCAAACTCTAGAAAAGAGGGGGCCACAGAAAGAGCCTGAAGGTCGCTGACTCTCTTCAGGGAAGAGATGGCTAATAGAAATACAGTCTTGACTGTAAGAAATCTCAAAGACACCTCCTCCAAAGGTTCAAAGGGAGGTCTAGAAAGGAAAACCATGGCCAAACCCCAAGAAGGCACTCTAGGTCGTACTGGGGGCCTCAGCCTCCTGGTACCACGGAGGAAATGCATCACTAACGGGTTTCTCCCCAGAGATTGCCCACCCAGTGGAGCATGATATGCAGCAATAGCAGCCACATGAACTTGTAAAGTGGATGGGGATAACCCCGTGGCAAACCGCTCTTGCAGAAATTCCAGCACTGAACCAACCGGGCAGTTAACTGGGTCTAACTGACGGTCCTCACACCACGACGTGAACAGATGCCACTTAGCAGCATACGATTTCCTCGTGGAGGGAGCTCTGGATTAGAGTATGGTCTCCACAACCTCGGTCGAGAGACCCGAGGCTATGAACTGTGCCCCCTCAGGGGCCACAGCCACAGCCTCCATAGCTCCGGACGAGGGTGAAATAGGGTTCCCCCTGCCTGAGAGAGGACATCCCGTCTGATGGGAATCTCCCAAGGAGAGTCTTCGAGAAGGGCTACCAGGTCCGCAAACCATGGCCGGGCCAGCCAGTAAGGGGCTACTAATAGAAGACGTACTCCGTCTCGGCGGACCCTCTCCAAAACTCCCGGGAGCAGAGCGATCGGGGGAAAGCATACAGGCGCAGCCTCGGCCACGTCTGTACCATAGCGTCCAGTCCAAGAGGAGCTGGGTGAGTGAGGGAAAACCAGAGTGGACAGTGCAAAGTCTCTTGAGTTGCAAACAAATCAACTTGTGCTCTGTAAAACATCCTCCATATCTGCTCCACCATCCTGTAAAACATCCTCCATATCTGCTCCACCATCCAATTTATGTGCCACTTGAGATGGGGCCCTTCCCACAGACCTTGGGCAGAGCGGCCACTCATGACCGTCCCCCAGCCCGTGAGGGAGGCATCCGTTGTTAGCGTTACGCGATGACAAGGAGCCCCAACACGGGGCCTTGTAACAGGAACCATGTTACATGTTTCTTCCACACGTCTAAGGCCCATAAGCCTCACCGCGTGACCTTGATAATGTGAAACTGGTTGCCCCTCGGGGAAACCCTTTGGTCCTGAGCCACCACTGCAAGGGTCTCATGTACAGCAGGCCAAAAGGTATCACGTTGGACGCAGCTACCATCAGACCCAACAGTCTCTGATACTGTATAGCAGTGAGTGACTGGCCTTCTCTCACTCTCTTGGCCGCCATGAGGATCGAGTTGAACTGAGCAGGAGACAGACGTGCCTGCATCGTGGTCGAGTCCCACACCACACCTAGATAAGTGGTCCTCTGCACTGGAGAAAGCGCACTTTTCTTTGCGTTTAGTCTTAACCCCAATTCTTTCATATGGGCGAGAACGACATCTCGATGTCGAACCGCCATCTGCTCTGATTGAGCTAAAATCAACCAATCGTCGATGTAATTGAGTATGCGGATGTCCTGGAGTCGCAATGGAGCCAGAGCAGCATCTACACACTTGGTGAAAGTGCAGGGAGAGAGTGCAAGACCAAAGGGAAGAACCCTATATTGGTAAGCTTCGCCCCCAAAAGTAAACCTAAGGTACCTCCTGCACTGAGGAAGAATGGAAATGTGGAAGTACGCGTCTTTCAGATCTATCGTGACAAACCAGTCCTCGGACCTGATTTGAGACACGACTTGTTTGAGCGTGAGCATTTTGAACTTGAGTCTCATAACTGAGCGGTTCAGCAGACGCAGATCTAAAGTAGGACGCAACCCTCCATCTTTCTTCGGAACTATGAAATACCGGCTGTTGAACTCGGACTCTCTGTCGAGAGGAGGGACCACCTCGATGGCCTCCTTCCTCAAGAGAGTATGCACTTCTTGTTCCATGACCAGAGCCTGCTCGGGGGCCACCAGAGTGGGAAAAATCCCGTTGAATAGAGGAGGACGAGACCCAAACTGGATCTTGTAGCCTCTTTCTACAGTATGCAGGACCCATTGAGACACATTTGGCAGAAAGTCGACCAAGGGAATCAGTCTCTCGAGACTGACCTCTGGCGTATTTAGAGCGGCTAGATCGGTGCCCTGAAGCGGAGGACCGGCAGAAATAGCCGATTTAGCTGTTCTAGAGACCTTGTTGGAGGTAGCAAGCCCCCCAGAACCGCTACGGTTCCGGGTGGGAACTGGGAGAAGCGCTCGCTGGAGACCGCTGTGCCCTGAAGCACTGGGGGTGGCAGGGATGACAAAACAATCTCGCGAGGGCACTGAGGGGAGACGGGCACCGTACGATGAGGTGTACACCTCCCTTCCCCAGAGGGGCCTGCCCTCAGACGTCCTGAAAAGACAGGACTTCCTTGTCGAGGCCCTCTTATTGAGGATGACAGTCCTCAGATCTGTCATCTCCCTGGGCCTCGACCTGGAGCGCCACCCTGGCTCCTACTTTTCTGGGGGAGCGCAAGTGGTGACCCTCTTTTCTGGACCTCACGGTGTGAGGAGCTGGTACATGGCTGGGGCTGCTCCCACCGAGTAGCCCCGTAAGAGCGGCGAGGGAGAAAACCTCTGCCCTGGCGGTCTCTTTAGTGGCCCGGAGAGACTGCGGCACGACGCAGTTCAGAAATGTCACCGTAATTAATCTCTTCTCCCTCGTCCAACTCTTTAAGCAGGTCAGCCTGGTATGCCTGCAACACCGCCATGGTGTGTAGGCAAGCACCAGCCTGACCCACCGCCTTGTACGCTTTGCCCACCAAAGCCGAGGAGGTCCGAAGCGGCTTGGAGGGCAGTACCGGGGCCTTAAGGGACGATGCACCACCGGGAGAGAGACAGCTCGCAAGCGTCTCCTCAACCCGGGGAATCGCCCCTTAACCGCGCTCCTCCAGTCCCACCACATTAGAGTAGTGAGAACATGGGGACTGAAGAAGCGGGCTGAGTACGGATTGTTCCACGATCTGGACACCTCGGTGTGCAAATCGGGAAAGAAGGGTAGGCCCCGGCGTGGAGGCAGTGACTTAGATTGCAGAAAACGCTCATCTAACTTGCTGCGTGGACGTGCCTCCTGCTTTTCAGGAGGCCAGTCAATATTTAGCTTAGCGACAGCTCGAGTCACCACCTCCAATATCTCCTCAAACTGGACAGACTGTGGTGGCAAACCCACAGACTAGTCCTCAGCGGCGCTCCCCTCACCTCCCTCCTCAGAGGAAGACAAGAGGAGCATAGAGCCCTCTCCCGGGGGGGGGGGGAAGAAACCGTTTCAAAACGTGCTTCCGTTCCCTGAGAGTGAGCACTGGATCTGGCAGGTTAGGAAGAAGAAAGGGCTCTGCCCGTCTCCATTCCCTCTGCCAAATCCATCTGGGAACCCCACGATCTGAGCCGTCGCTCTGCCTCGGCAGAAGTGGGACCCGAACCGCGAGGCACTGTAGAGAGAGCACCCTCCTCAAAGACCGCCCTCCGGGAGCAGAGCGTACGCAGCGAAAGACAGACGCAATGCAGGCAATCAGCTCGCTCAAGAGCTGAACGAGCATGCTCCGCTCCCAAACAAGCCACACACAGACTGTGAGTATCCCCACCCATAATGAAATGTGGGCAGGGAGAAACACACAGTCTAAATGACTGCTTGTCAAGGCTTCTTTTCGCCTTATATATATATATATATATATATATATATATATATATATATATATATATATATATATATATATATATATATATATATATAAAGACAGCAATAAATCAGACGAACACACATAGAGCGCTTACTGAACAACAGAAGCTGGCATTGGCTCCACCGCATGCGCTTATATACTTAAGGGTCGCTACGTCATCCCGCAGGTGACGTCACGCGATTCCGTTGGACGGATTACGCAGAGGCATTCCCAAAGCGTTGCTTGACGCAGCTCGAGTTCCCGAAGGGGAACTCTGCTTTTTATCACATGCAACATCCCTGATTATTTTCCTATAACAGAACAACACTGAGTGTTTCATTCCTTTCTTGGATAATTAAATATGCATACAGTGTGTAAGGATTGCAATGTGTAAAGGTTTCTGTGATCTAAATCCACTCTCATCATGTCTCCTGTGTCAGTCATGGCTTCCTCCAGCAGTGTCCTGTGTGAAGATCAGCTCCAGTGCTCCATCTGTCTGGAGGTGTTCACTGATCCAGTCTCTACTCCATGTGGACACAACTTCTGTATGATCTGTCTCAGAGAGTTCTGGGACAGCAGTTCACACTGCCAGTGTCCAATGTGTAAGACGGAATTCCCTAAACGTCCTGATCTACGTGTGAATACATTCATCTCTGCACTTGCTGCTTCATTTAAGAAGTCAGTTCAGGAGAAATCCAGCAGCGCTGCAGAAAAACTCAGCCAATCTCTAGTGCTCTGTGATATCTGCTGTGAAAAGAAACTTGCAGCTCTGAAGTCCTGCCTGATCTGTATGACCTCTTACTGCAAGACTCACCTGGAACCTCATGAGAGAGTTTCTTCATTAAAGAAGCACAAACTGATGGAGCCTGTGGAGAACCTGGAGGACTACATCTGCCAGAAACATGAGAGACCCCTGGAGCTGTTCTGTAGAGATGACCAGACGTGTGTGTGTCAGTTCTGTACTGAGGGAGACCACAAAACTCACAGCACCGTTCCTATAGAGGAGGCGGCTGAAGAGAAGAAGGTGAGTGACTGAAAATTAATGAAGGATAATGTTTGCAAATCCTTTAGCCTCAGAAATATGACCTCTGTCTTATGAGTGAATACATGATGTATATTTTTCTCAGACTGAGTTGGGAAAGACACGAGCAGAAGTTCAGCAGATGATCCAGGAGCGACTGAAGAAGATTGAGGAACTCAAACACTCTGTAGAACTCAATAAAGTGAGTCTCTTAACTCACCTACAAAATAGCTTTTTTATAAAAACACATTAGCAGAATCAGGATCTATTAATATGAAATAAAGTGATTCAGCTTGATTTGTCTCCTGTTAGAAAAACACAGAGAAGGAGAAACTAGACGTTGTGGAGATCTTCAGTGCTCTGATGCGCTGCATTGAGAGAAGCCAGGCTGAGCTGCTTAAGGTGATGGAGGAGAAGCAGAACGCAGCAGAGAGGCAGGCTGAAGAGTTGATTAAAGAGCTGGAGCAGGAAATCACTGAGCTAAAGAGGAGAAACACTGAGCTGGAGCAGCTCTCATACACTGAGGATCATCTCCACCTCCTACAGGTCAGAGTCCCTCTGTTTCTCAATAGCAATGCAGCACATGACAGGACAGCAGTCCCCATGCTGAGGGATTTCTCCTCTCTCCTGCTGTACTGTAGATTTCCCCGTCACTGTGCAGCCCTCCACACACCCAGGACTGGACTGACGTCACAATTACCTCTCATCTGAGTGTGGAGACTCTGAGGAGAAATCTGTCTCAGCTTCAGCAAACTCTCAGTGAGGAAATGGAGAAGCTACCAGAGATTAGTAAGTATTCACTCATCTGTAAGAACTTTATGGTCAGAGAGAATTTGTTGTAAGAAGAAAACATTATTTTAGAAGTGTAGAGATATCCTGATAATTAACATATTCTTTCTTTCTTTCTTTCTTTCTTTCATCTTCAGCTGTTGTTACAGAAAATTAATCAACACCTTCTGACCAATCAGAATCCAACAGTGCTGTAGTATAACGTGTAATAATCAATCATTTAAGAAAGGCAATATAATTTTGAACAGACAGTAACATTGTCCAATATTATTTTCCAAACAGAACTGAAGAGAATTCAACAATATGCAGGTCTGTGAGCTCTTATTGATCACATGACTGTATATATATTTCTTCACTGTTACACACTGTGCAGTGATAAATCTGATGTACGCTGTGTTTCTGTCTCTCAGTGAATGTGACTCTGGATCCTGATACAGCTCATCCTCAACTCATCCTGTCTGATGATATGAAAGAAGTTACATGTGGAGACAAAAAACAGAAGCTCTCTGATAATCCAGAGAGGTTTCGTTATTGTGCCTGTGTGCTGGGGAAGGAGGAATTCTCTTCAGGGAGATTTTACTATGAGGTGCAGGTCAGAGGAAAGACTAAGTGGGATTTAGGAGTGGTCCAAGAGTCCATTAACAGGAAAGGGAAGATTACAGCCAGTCCTGAGAATGGATACTGGTGTGTGTGGCTGAGGAATAAGACTGAATATAAGGCTCTGGACTCACCCTCTGTCGCCCTCTCCTTGAAACAGGCTCCTCAGAAGGTGGGAGTGTTTGTAGATTGTGAGGAGGGTCTGATCTCCTTCTATGATGTTGATGCCAAATCTCATATTTACTCTTTCACTGGTCTGTCTTTCACTGAGAAACTTTATCCAGTCTTCAGCCCCTGCACTAATGATGGAGGTAAAAACTCAGCACCACTGATCATCTGTCCTGTTAGTCAAATCTAATCCTAATTTTCTAATCTTAAAAACTAATCTTATACTTTCTTAATAAAGATTTAAACCCTGTTGATATGTCATTCATGATTTTGATCATTTAAATGCATTTTCACATTCAAATAAAAAGATCTGTATCAGTAGAATTGAATTGTAGAGTTGTAAAATGTTTTACTGTCGCTGTCATGTTTTAATGTTCTTGATTCAGCTGCATGATAATTAAATTTCATCTTTTTTTCCATCCGACTCTGTGTGATTTACATTCCTGTACCCCATGCCACTGTGTACGTTCACACTAGGAAAGACAAATCAACAGGAGCCCATTCACTTTCTGTGTACATGTGCATGGATATGTCAGCTGTGGTTTTATCTTATCCTGTCAAATACGACCTCTCATTACACGTGTATAGAGACATAATGAAGAAAAATAAAACTGATGAGCGTACATCACTAGTACAGTTAGCTTGCTTTTCTAAGCAGCAAAAATGAAGCTAGTGCTAGGCCTTACACTTAACATGTCCATCAAACTTAAATACATTTCAGCTTCTACCATTTCTAATCACAACTGAAAATGCTGCACAGTGCACCACCACAAGACACATCACATCAGGAGTCGTCGCTACACGCCCAGTAGCGTGAACATAACACACTATACTCTCATAACGAACATAACCACCAGCGTGGGTTTCCGTTGATGTATTTTAGTTCAGGTTTTTCTTATTTACAGCTACTTCAGACTCATTTCTATCTCAGCTTCACTCAAATGAATCTTAGATAACTGTAGTCTGCTAAATGTGTTCCTTTTATTGCCTCACTACCACAAAACCTGCATAAATGGTGTTTTTCACTTAAATTAGATTGATAAGAGGATGAATTGGAGAGTGATGTAACATGTAACATGATATGTAAATAAGGGACTAGTGGGCGGAGCTCGCGTCCACACAGGTTTCTTTCACTCTCGCTCACTGATATCATAAACTGCAGAGATTTTTTTTTTTTACATAAATTGTTCTCATAAAAACATATATGTGTCAAGAACTGATGTTTATTTTTACCCTGACAGAAAAAAAAATTTACGAATAAATGTTTTAAAGTAAATTAAATGTGTTTTTCTTCATTTCTCCAGCATGCTCCTATAACAAAATTAATATCTTTAGTAAAAAAATCCTTACTGGAAATGTACACAGTGCAGATTTTATTAGAGAGATGGAGACAGTATAAATCTCTGTAGTTCACTGGGTGAATTTTCACCATCTAGTGGCTAAATGTTGTAATTATGACATGGGAATAAGCCAAACAGTAGGCGTGTCTCTTATGACGTCACTCAGGTGTAATGAAACTCAAGCTCAAAGGTGTTTCCTGACCAAAACCAGATCCTTTCTGCAGGACACAATCTCCAGTTTGAAGCTTCTCTCTCTTTCTTCGAGGGATTAACCCCACTGCAGGTGAACACTAAGAGAACAAGAACAAGAGGAAAAAGAGGGAAATTGGAGGAAAAGAGAAATAGAAATTGGTAAGTAGTGCTACAGATGAGACTACTTCCTGTTTGTATAGTTGTTTTTCACTTGATTTCTATTACTTTACAGTTCAGTTTCTGTTCAGGCTGAAACACAAAGGGCTTTCATCTTAAACAACAGGATTTTAGCTCACATTAAACATGTGGAAGTTTTGCTGTGTTACTGGAGATTATTCCAGAAAGCGGTTTGAACAACTATTCAAGATCTGTTAACTAGGAGTTCAGGGAAGTCCTGTTGTTTTTCATTCCTAATTTAGATCATTCATAACAAACCTAGTGCTTAAGGACATTAATACAATGTGGGACAATAATGCGTTTGTATTATTAATAAAAATAAGTGTCACATTTTGAAGTGTGCTGAAGGACATTATTGATTTTTACACTAAAAGTAACAAAGTGTGGTGAAGACCCAAATTTATGTTGATATATATATATAGATAGATAGATAGATAGATATAGAGATAAAATGTACTTGAGTCAGACACACTAATATTAAACTGTTTATAGTTAAAGTCTAAAAGTAACCAAATGTCACTGAAAACCTTACTTTATATACTGTATATTAACCCTCAGTGCCTAATATGTTACACATTATTATACATTATTATACATTATTAGACAGGATATTCAGATCAGGTAGATGTTAAAAACAGGACGTTTAATAATATAGAGATCCACATTTCTGAATAAGTTTGGTGTGATTGTGTACACTATGGAAAAGAGGTCGAATAACAGTGTCAGACAAATACAGAAAATGCAAATGTACAATGTGAAAAGATAATATAAAGTGTTTTAATATATATTTCAGACTACTTCCTGTTTCAAAACTGTTTGTTTTGTCATTTACTAACTTCTGAAAGTGCACTGGGTTTGTCACAGTTCAAGTGGTTCCCATGTGTTTCGTCACACAGAGAAAGCATTTACCTTAAAGAACAGAATTTAGCATAAACTAAACTGAGGAAATGTTAAAAAAAAAACAGAACATAGCAGGTTAAATTATATTTAACCTGGATTAAGACTACTTCCTGTTATTACACTTAGCAATTATAATTCTAAACAAAAGTAAATAGTATTTATGAAGAATAGTTACTACTGTAACAATGTTTTTCATTTTTACACACCATTAAGTGTAACTACAAAGAGTAAAAATGTTTATTATTTTAATAAATAAAATTTGTAATCATTGACAAAGTGTCATGGTATAAGAGGAATAAAGCACTTTGGAACATGCTCTTATAGGAAAATAATCAACTATGGGCTGGTAATAGTAACGTCCCTAGGTTACGTCTGTAACCATGGTTCCCCGAGGGAAGGAGATGCTGCATCAAGCAACGCTTTTGAACGCCTCTGCATGACCACGCTCTGAATCACGTGTAATTCGTCCAACGGAATCGCGTGACATCACCGACGGGATGATGTTGCGACCCGGAAGTATAAAAACGCATGCGGCGGAGCCGGCGCCAGCTTCAGGAGAGTGAAGGAAGCGCTTGCAGGGATGCAGGAAGAATGGCACCGGGACGCAGCGTCTCGTTCCCTCGGGGAACCATGGGACCTAACCTAGGGACATTCCCCTTCGGGAACTCGAGCTGCGTCAAGCAACGCTTTGGGAACGACTATCTAACACCACCAGACTGACAAATCCCTGCCTAGTGTGGAAGGGCACAACTAGGTCGAGAGAACTGAGGAGCCGGGAGCGGCATCGAGGTCAAGGCTATAAAACCTGACAAAAGTCAGAGGGGTAGACCATCCCGCAGCATTGCAAATATCCTGGAGAGAAACACCAGAGGAGAAGGCCTTGGAGGCCACCATACTTCGCGTAGAATGAGCCTTGACCCCCAACGGAGAGGGGAGATCAGAGGACTCGTAAGAGGTAGTAATAGCATCCACTATCCAACTGCTGAGGGTCTGCTTGTTTGCAGGAAGACCCTTCTTATAAGGACCATAGCAGACAAACAGCTGGTCCGACTTCCTCCACAGGGCAGCTCTGTGGACGTATGTGTCCAGTGCTCGCCTGAAGCACGACTGGCCGTGGAACAACATAGGGCACTTAGGAACATACTCCGGTCTGGGGTAAAAAAAGGTTCTGGCCATACCAGGGGCAAACTCTAGAAAAGAGGGGGCCACAGAAAGAGCCTGAAGGTCGCTGACTCTCTTCAGGGAAGAGATGGCTAATAGAAATACAGTCTTGGCTGTAAGAAATCTCAAAGACACCTCCTCCAAAGGTTCAAAGGGAGGTCTAGAAAGGAAAACCATGGCCAAACCCCAAGAAGGCACTCTAGGTCGTACTGGGGGCCTCAGCCTCCTGGTACCACGGAGGAAATGCATCACTAACGGGTTTCTCCCCAGAGATTGCCCACCCAGTGGAGCATGATATGCAGCAATAGCAGCCACATGAACTTGTAAAGTGGATGGGGATAACCCCGTGGCAAACCGCTCTTGCAGAAATTCCAGCACTGAACCAACCGGGCAGTTAACTGGGTCTAACTGACGGTCCTCACACCACGACGTGAACAGATGCCACTTAGCAGCATACGATTTCCTCGTGGAGGGAGCTCTGGATTAGAGTATGGTCTCCACAACCTCGGTCGAGAGACCCGAGGCTATGAACTGTGCCCCCTCAGGGGCCACAGCCACAGCCTCCATAGCTCCGGACGAGGGTGAAATAGGGTTCCCCCTGCCTGAGAGAGGACATCCCGTCTGATGGGAATCTCCCAAGGAGAGTCTTCGAGAAGGGCTACCAGGTCCGCAAACCATGGCCGGGCCAGCCAGTAAGGGGCTACTAATAGAAGACGTACTCCGTCTCGGCGGACCCTCTCCAAAACTCCCGGGAGCAGAGCGATCGGGGGAAAGCATACAGGCGCAGCCTCGGCCACGTCTGTACCATAGCGTCCAGTCCAAGAGGAGCTGGGTGAGTGAGGGAAAACCAGAGTGGACAGTGCAAAGTCTCTTGAGTTGCAAACAAATCAACTTGTGCTCTGTAAAACATCCTCCATATCTGCTCCACCATCCTGTAAAACATCCTCCATATCTGCTCCACCATCCAATTTATGTGCCACTTGAGATGGGGCCCTTCCCACAGACCTTGGGCAGAGCGGCCACTCATGACCGTCCCCCAGCCCGTGAGGGAGGCATCCGTTGTTAGCGTTACGCGATGACAAGGAGCCCCAACACGGGGCCTTGTAACAGGAACCATGTTACATGTTTCTTCCACACGTCTAAGGCCCATAAGCCTCACCGCGTGACCTTGATAATGTGAAACTGGTTGCCCCTCGGGGAAACCCTTTGGTCCTGAGCCACCACTGCAAGGGTCTCATGTACAGCAGGCCAAAAGGTATCACGTTGGACGCAGCTACCATCAGACCCAACAGTCTCTGATACTGTATAGCAGTGAGTGACTGGCCTTCTCTCACTCTCTTGGCCGCCATGAGGATCGAGTTGAACTGAGCAGGAGACAGACGTGCCTGCATCGTGGTCGAGTCCCACACCACACCTAGATAAGTGGTCCTCTGCACTGGAGAAAGCGCACTTTTCTTTGCGTTTAGTCTTAACCCCAATTCTTTCATATGGGCGAGAACGACATCTCGATGTCGAACCGCCATCTGCTCTGATTGAGCTAAAATCAACCAATCGTCGATGTAATTGAGTATGCGGATGTCCTGGAGTCGCAATGGAGCCAGAGCAGCATCTACACACTTGGTGAAAGTGCAGGGAGAGAGTGCAAGACCAAAGGGAAGAACCCTATATTGGTAAGCTTCGCCCCCAAAAGTAAACCTAAGGTACCTCCTGCACTGAGGAAGAATGGAAATGTGGAAGTACGCGTCTTTCAGATCTATCGTGACAAACCAGTCCTCAGACCTGATTTGAGACACGACTTGTTTGAGCGTGAGCATTTTGAACTTGAGTCTCATAACTGAGCGGTTCAGCAGACGCAGATCTAAAGTAGGACGCAACCCTCCATCTTTCTTCGGAACTATGAAATACCGGCTGTTGAACTCGGACTCTCTGTCGAGAGGAGGGACCACCTCGATGGCCTCCTTCCTCAAGAGAGTATGCACTTCTTGTTCCATGACCAGAGCCTGCTCGGGGGCCACCAGAGTGGGAAAAATCCCGTTGAATAGAGGAGGACGAGACCCAAACTGGATCTTGTAGCCTCTTTCTACAGTATGCAGGACCCATTGAGACACATTTGGCAGAAAGTCGACCAAGGGAATCAGTCTCTCGAGACTGACCTCTGGCGTATTTAGAGCGGCTAGATCGGTGCCCTGAAGCGGAGGACCGGCAGAAATAGCCGATTTAGCTGTTCTAGAGACCTTGTTGGAGGTAGCAAGCCCCCCAGAACCGCTACGGTTCCGGGTGGGAACTGGGAGAAGCGCTCGCTGGAGACCGCTGTGCCCTGAAGCACTGGGGGTGGCAGGGATGACAAAACAATCTCGCGAGGGCACTGAGGGGAGACGGGCACCGTACGATGAGGTGTACACCTCCCTTCCCCAGAGGGGCCTGCCCTCAGACGTCCTGAAAAGACAGGACTTCCTTGTCGAGGCCCTCTTATTGAGGATGACAGTCCTCAGATCTGTCATCTCCCTGGGCCTCGACCTGGAGCGCCACCCTGGCTCCTACTTTTCTGGGGGAGCGCAAGTGGTGACCCTCTTTTCTGGACCTCACGGTGTGAGGAGCTGGTACATGGCTGGGGCTGCTCCCACCGAGCAGCCCCGTAAGAGCGGCGAGGGAGAAAACCTCTGCCCTGGCGGTCTCTTTAGTGGCCCGGAGAGACTGCGGCACGACGCAGTTCAGAAATGTCACCGTAATTAATCTCTTCTCCCTCGTCCAACTCTTTAAGCAGGTCAGCCTGGTATGCCTGCAACACCGCCATGGTGTGTAGGCAAGCACCAGCCTGACCCACCGCCTTGTACGCTTTGCCCACCAAAGCCGAGGAGGTCCGAAGCGGCTTGGAGGGCAGTACCGGGGCCTTAAGGGACGATGCACCACCGGGAGAGAGACAGCTCGCAAGCGTCTCCTCAACCCGGGGAATCGCCCCTTAACCGCGCTCCTCCAGTCCCACCACATTAGAGTAGTGAGAACATGGGGACTGAAGAAGCGGGCTGAGTACGGATTGTTCCACGATCTGGACACCTCGGTGTGCAAATCGGGAAAGAAGGGTAGGCCCCGGCGTGGAGGCAGTGACTTAGATTGCAGAAAACGCTCATCTAACTTGCTGCGTGGACGTGCCTCCTGCTTTTCAGGAGGCCAGTCAATATTTAGCTTAGCGACAGCTCGAGTCACCACCTCCAATATCTCCTCAAACTGGACAGACTGTGGTGGCAAACCCACAGACTAGTCCTCAGCGGCGCTCCCCTCACCTCCCTCCTCAGAGGAAGACAAGAGGAGCATAGAGCCCTCTCCCGGGGGGGGGGGGGGAAGAAACCGTTTCAAAACGTGCTTCCGTTCCCTGAGAGTGAGCACTGGATCTGGCAGGTTAGGAAGAAGAAAGGGCTCTGCCCGTCTCCATTCCCTCTGCCAAATCCATCTGGGAACCCCACGATCTGAGCCGTCGCTCTGCCTCGGCAGAAGTGGGACCCGAACCGCGAGGCACTGTAGAGAGAGCACCCTCCTCAAAGACCGCCCTCCGGGAGCAGAGCGTACGCAGCGAAAGACAGACGCAATGCAGGCAATCAGCTCGCTCAAGAGCTGAACGAGCATGCTCCGCTCCCAAACAAGCCACACACAGACTGTGAGTATCCCCACCCATAATGAAATGTGGGCAGGGAGAAACACACAGTCTAAATGACTGCTTGTCAAGGCTTCTTTTCGCCTTATATATATATATATATATATATATATATATATATATATATATATATATATATATATATATATATATATATATATATATATAAAGACAGCAATAAATCAGACGAACACACATAGAGCGCTTACTGAACAACAGAAGCTGGCGTTGGCTCCACCGCATGCGCTTATATACTTAAGGGTCGCTACGTCATCCCGCAGGTGACGTCACGCGATTCCGTTGGACGGATTACGCAGAGGCATTCCCAAAGCGTTGCTTGACGCAGCTCGAGTTCCCGAAGGGGAACTCTGCTTTTTATCACATGCAACATCCCTGATTATTTTCCTATAACAGAACAACACTGAGTGTTTCATTCCTTTCTTGGATAATTAAATATGCATACAGTGTGTAAGGATTGCAATGTGTAAAGGTTTCTGTGATCTAAATCCACTCTCATCATGTCTCCTGTGTCAGTCATGGCTTCCTCCAGCAGTGTCCTGTGTGAAGATCAGCTCCAGTGCTCCATCTGTCTGGAGGTGTTCACTGATCCAGTCTCTACTCCATGTGGACACAACTTCTGTATGATCTGTCTCAGAGAGTTCTGGGACAGCAGTTCACACTGCCAGTGTCCAATGTGTAAGACGGAATTCCCTAAACGTCCTGATCTACGTGTGAATACATTCATCTCTGCACTTGCTGCTTCATTTAAGAAGTCAGTTCAGGAGAAATCCAGCAGCGCTGCAGAAAAACTCAGCCAATCTCTAGTGCTCTGTGATATCTGCTGTGAAAAGAAACTTGCAGCTCTGAAGTCCTGCCTGATCTGTATGACCTCTTACTGCAAGACTCACCTGGAACCTCATGAGAGAGTTTCTTCATTAAAGAAGCACAAACTGATGGAGCCTGTGGAGAACCTGGAGGACTACATCTGCCAGAAACATGAGAGACCCCTGGAGCTGTTCTGTAGAGATGACCAGACGTGTGTGTGTCAGTTCTGTACTGAGGGAGACCACAAAACTCACAGCACCGTTCCTATAGAGGAGGCGGCTGAAGAGAAGAAGGTGAGTGACTGAAAATTAATGAAGGATAATGTTTGCAAATCCTTTAGCCTCAGAAATATGACCTCTGTCTTATGAGTGAATACATGATATATATTTTTCTCAGACTGAGTTGGGAAAGACACGAGCAGAAGTTCAGCAGATGATCCAGGAGCGACTGAAGAAGATTGAGGAACTCAAACACTCTGTAGAACTCAATAAAGTGAGTCTCTTAACTCACCTACAAAATAGCTTTTTTATAAAAACACATTAGCAGAATCAGGATCTATTAATATGAAATAAAGTGATTCAGCTTGATTTGTCTCCTGTTAGAAAAACACAGAGAAGGAGAAACTAGACGTTGTGGAGATCTTCAGTGCTCTGATGCGCTGCATTGAGAGAAGCCAGGCTGAGCTGCTTAAGGTGATGGAGGAGAAGCAGAACGCAGCAGAGAGGCAGGCTGAAGAGTTGATTAAAGAGCTGGAGCAGGAAATCACTGAGCTAAAGAGGAGAAACACTGAGCTGGAGCAGCTCTCATACACTGAGGATCATCTCCACCTCCTACAGGTCAGAGTCCCTCTGTTTCTCAATAGCAATGCAGCACATGACAGGACAGCAGTCCCCATGCTGAGGGATTTCTCCTCTCTCCTGCTGTACTGTAGATTTCCCCGTCACTGTGCAGCCCTCCACACACCCAGGACTGGACTGACGTCACAATTACCTCTCATCTGAGTGTGGAGACTCTGAGGAGAAATCTGTCTCAGCTTCAGCAAACTCTCAGTGAGGAAATGGAGAAGCTACCAGAGATTAGTAAGTATTCACTCATCTGTAAGAACTTTATGGTCAGAGAGAATTTGTTGTAAGAAGAAAACATTATTTTAGAAGTGTAGAGATATCCTGATAATTAACATATTCTTTCTTTCTTTCTTTCTTTCTTTCATCTTCAGCTGTTGTTACAGAAAATTAATCAACACCTTCTGACCAATCAGAATCCAACAGTGCTGTAGTATAACGTGTAATAATCAATCATTTAAGAAAGGCAATATAATTTTGAACAGACAGTAACATTGTCCAATATTATTTTCCAAACAGAACTGAAGAGAATTCAACAATATGCAGGTCTGTGAGCTCTTATTGATCACATGACTGTATATATATTTCTTCACTGTTACACACTGTGCAGTGATAAATCTGATGTACGCTGTGTTTCTGTCTCTCAGTGAATGTGACTCTGGATCCTGATACAGCTCATCCTCAACTCATCCTGTCTGATGATATGAAAGAAGTTACATGTGGAGACAAAAAACAGAAGCTCTCTGATAATCCAGAGAGGTTTCGTTATTGTGCCTGTGTGCTGGGGAAGGAGGAATTCTCTTCAGGGAGATTTTACTATGAGGTGCAGGTCAGAGGAAAGACTAAGTGGGATTTAGGAGTGGTCCAAGAGTCCATTAACAGGAAAGGGAAGATTACAGCCAGTCCTGAGAATGGATACTGGTGTGTGTGGCTGAGGAATAAGACTGAATATAAGGCTCTGGACTCACCCTCTGTCGCCCTCTCCTTGAAACAGGCTCCTCAGAAGGTGGGAGTGTTTGTAGATTGTGAGGAGGGTCTGATCTCCTTCTATGATGTTGATGCCAAATCTCATATTTACTCTTTCACTGGTCTGTCTTTCACTGAGAAACTTTATCCAGTCTTCAGCCCCTGCACTAATGATGGAGGTAAAAACTCAGCACCACTGATCATCTGTCCTGTTAGTCAAATCTAATCCTAATTTTCTAATCTTAAAAACTAATCTTATACTTTCTTAATAAAGATTTAAACCCTGTTGATATGTCATTCATGATTTTGATCATTTAAATGCATTTTCACATTCAAATAAAAAGATCTGTATCAGTAGAATTGAATTGTAGAGTTGTAAAATGTTTTACTGTCGCTGTCATGTTTTAATGTTCTTGATTCAGCTGCATGATAATTAAATTTCATCTTTTTTTCCATCCGACTCTGTGTGATTTACATTCCTGTACCCCATGCCACTGTGTACGTTCACACTAGGAAAGACAAATCAACAGGAGCCCATTCACTTTCTGTGTACATGTGCATGGATATGTCAGCTGTGGTTTTATCTTATCCTGTCAAATACGACCTCTCATTACACGTGTATAGAGACATAATGAAGAAAAATAAAACTGATGAGCGTACATCACTAGTACAGTTAGCTTGCTTTTCTAAGCAGCAAAAATGAAGCTAGTGCTAGGCCTTACACTTAACATGTCCATCAAACTTAAATACATTTCAGCTTCTACCATTTCTAATCACAACTGAAAATGCTGCACAGTGCACCACCACAAGACACATCACATCAGGAGTCGTCGCTACACGCCCACTAGCGTGAACATAACACACTATACTCTCATAACGAACATAACCACCAGCGTGGGTTTCCGTTGATGTATTTTAGTTCAGGTTTTTCTTATTTACAGCTACTTCAGACTCATTTCTATCTCAGCTTCACTCAAATGAATCTTAGATAACTGTAGTCTGCTAAATGTGTTCCTTTTATTGCCTCACTACCACAAAACCTGCATAAATGGTGTTTTTCACTTAAATTAGATTGATAAGAGGATGAATTGGAGAGTGATGTAACATGTAACATGATATGTAAATAAGGGACTAGTGGGCGGAGCTCGCGTCCACACAGGTTTCTTTCACTCTCGCTCACTGATATGATAAACTGCAGAGATTTTTTTTTTTTTACATAAATTGTTCTCATAAAAACATATATGTGTCAAGAACTGATGTTTATTTTTACCCTGACAGAAAAAAAAATTTACGAATAAATGTTTTAAAGTAAATTAAATGTGTTTTTCTTCATTTCTCCAGCATGCTCCTATAACAAAATTAATATCTTTAGTAAAAAAATCCTTACTGGAACTGTACACAGTGCAGATTTTATTAGAGAGATGGAGACAGTATAAAACTCTGTAGTTCACTGGGTGAATTTTCACCATCTAGTGGCTAAATGTTGTAATTATGACATGGGAATAAGCCAAACAGTAGGCGTGTCTCTTATGACGTCACTCAGGTGTAATGAAACTCAAGCTCAAAGGTGTTTCCTGACCAAAACCAGATCCTTTCTGCAGGACACAATCTCCAGTTTGAAGCTTCTCTCTCTTTCTTCGAGGGATAAACCCCACTGCAGGTGAACACTAAGAGAACAAGAACAAGAGGAAAAAGAGGGAAATTGGAGGAAAAGAGAAATAGAAATTGGTAAGTAGTGCTACAGATGAGACTACTTCCTGTTTGTATAGTTGTTTTTCACTTGATTTCTATTACTTTACAGTTCAGTTTCTGTTCAGGCTGAAACACAAAGGGCTTTCATCTTAAACAACAGGATTTTAGCTCACATTAAACATGTGGAAGTTTTGCTGTGTTACTGGAGATTATTCCAGAAAGCGGTTTGAACAACTATTCAAGATCTGTTAACTAGGAGCTCAGGGAAGTCCTGTTGTTTTTCATTCCTAATTTAGATCATTCATAACAAACCTAGTGCTTAAGGACATTAATACAATGTGGGACAATAATGCGTTTGTATTATTAATAAAAATAAGTGTCACATTTTGAAGTGTGCTGAAGGACATTATTGATTTTTACACTAAAAGTAACAAAGTGTGGTGAAGACCCAAATTTATGTTGATAAATATATATAGATAGATAGATAGATAGATATAGAGATAAAATGTACTTGAGTCAGACACACTAATATTAAACTGTTTATAGTTAAAGTCTAAAAGTAACCAAATGTCACTGAAAACCTTACTTTATATACTGTATATTAACCCTCAGTGCCTAATATGTTACACATTATTATACATTATTATACATTATTAGACAGGATATTCAGATCAGGTAGATGTTAAAAACAGGACGTTTAATAATATAGAGATCCACATTTCTGAATAAGTTTGGTGTGATTGTGTACACTATGGAAAAGAGGTCGAATAACAGTGTCAGACAAATACAGAAAATGCAAATGTACAATGTGAAAAGATAATATAAAGTGTTTTAATATATATTTCAGACTACTTCCTGTTTCAAAACTGTTTGTTTTGTCATTTACTAACTTCTGAAAGTGCACTGGGTTTGTCACAGTTCAAGTGGTTCCCATGTGTTTCGTCACACAGAGAAAGCATTTACCTTAAAGAACAGAATTTAGCATAAACTAAACTGAGGAAATGTTAAAAAAAAACAGAACATAGCAGGTTAAATTATATTTAACCTGGATTAAGACTACTTCCTGTTATTACACTTAGCAATTATAATTCTAAACAAAAGTAAATAGTATTTATGAAGAATAGTTACTACTGTAACAATGTTTTTCATTTTTACACACCATTAAGTGTAACTACAAAGAGTAAAAATGTTTATTATTTTAATAAATAAAATTTGTAATCATTGACAAAGTGTCATGGTATAAGAGGAATAAAGCACTTTGGAACATGCTCTTATAGGAAAATAATCAACTATGGGCTGGTAATAGTAACGTCCCTAGGTTACGTCTGTAACCATGGTTCCCCGAGGGAAGGAGATGCTGCATCAAGCAACGCTTTTGAACGCCTCTGCATGACCACGCTCTGAATCACGTGTAATTCGTCCAACGGAATCGCGTGACATCACCGACGGGATGATGTTGCGACCCGGAAGTATAAAAACGCATGCGGCGGAGCCGGCGCCAGCTTCAGGAGAGTGAAGGAAGCGCTTGCAGGGATGCAGGAAGAATGGCACCGGGACGCAGCGTCTCGTTCCCTCGGGGAACCATGGGACCTAACCTAGGGACATTCCCCTTCGGGAACTCGAGCTGCGTCAAGCAACGCTTTGGGAACGACTATCTAACACCACCAGACTGACAAATCCCTGCCTAGTGTGGAAGGGCACAACTAGGTCGAGAGAACTGAGGAGCCGGGAGCGGCATCGAGGTCAAGGCTATAAAACCTGACAAAAGTCAGAGGGGTAGACCATCCCGCAGCATTGCAAATATCCTGGAGAGAAACACCAGAGGAGAAGGCCTTGGAGGCCACCATACTTCGCGTAGAATGAGCCTTGACCCCCAACGGAGAGGGGAGATCAGAGGACTCGTAAGAGGTAGTAATAGCATCCACTATCCAACTGCTGAGGGTCTGCTTGTTTGCAGGAAGACCCTTCTTATAAGGACCATAGCAGACAAACAGCTGGTCCGACTTCCTCCACAGGGCAGCTCTGTGGACGTATGTGTCCAGTGCTCGCCTGAAGCACGACTGGCCGTGGAACCACAGAGGGCACCTTAGGAACATACTCCGGTCTGGGGTAAAAAAAGGTTCTGGCCATACCAGGGGCAAACTCTAGAAAAGAGGGGGCCACAGAAAGAGCCTGAAGGTCGCCGACTCTCTTCAGGGAAGAGATGGCTAATAGAAATACAGTCTTGACTGTAAGAAATCTCAAAGACACCTCCTCCAAAGGTTCAAAGGGAGGTCTAGAAAGGAAAACCATGGCCAAACCCCAAGAAGGCACTCTAGGTCGTACTGGGGGCCTCAGCCTCCTGGTACCACGGAGGAAATGCATCACTAACGGGTTTCTCCCCAGAGATTGCCCACCCAGTGGAGCATGATATGCAGCAATAGCAGCCACATGAACTTGTAAAGTGGATGGGGATAACCCCGTGGCAAACCGCTCTTGCAGAAATTCCAGCACTGAACCAACCGGGCAGTTAACTGGGTCTAACTGACGGTCCTCACACCACGACGTGAACAGATGCCACTTAGCAGCATACGATTTCCTCGTGGAGGGAGCTCTGGATTAGAGTATGGTCTCCACAACCTCGGTCGAGAGACCCGAGGCTATGAACTGTGCCCCCTCAGGGGCCACAGCCACAGCCTCCATAGCTCCGGACGAGGGTGAAATAGGGTTCCCCCTGCCTGAGAGAGGACATCCCGTCTGATGGGAATCTCCCAAGGAGAGTCTTCGAGAAGGGCTACCAGGTCCGCAAACCATGGCCGGGCCAGCCAGTAAGGGGCTACTAATAGAAGACGTACTCCGTCTCGGCGGACCCTCTCCAAAACTCCCGGGAGCAGAGCGATCGGGGGAAAGCATACAGGCGCAGCCTCGGCCACGTCTGTACCATAGCGTCCAGTCCAAGAGGAGCTGGGTGAGTGAGGGAAAACCAGAGTGGACAGTGCAAAGTCTCTTGAGTTGCAAACAAATCAACTTGTGCTCTGTAAAACATCCTCCATATCTGCTCCACCATCCTGTAAAACATCCTCCATATCTGCTCCACCATCCAATTTATGTGCCACTTGAGATGGGGCCCTTCCCACAGACCTTGGGCAGAGCGGCCACTCATGACCGTCCCCCAGCCCGTGAGGGAGGCATCCGTTGTTAGCGTTACGCGATGACAAGGAGCCCCAACACGGGGCCTTGTAACAGGAACCATGTTACATGTTTCTTCCACACGTCTAAGGCCCATAAGCCTCACCGCGTGACCTTGATAATGTGAAACTGGTTGCCCCTCGGGGAAACCCTTTGGTCCTGAGCCACCACTGCAAGGGTCTCATGTACAGCAGGCCAAAAGGTATCACGTTGGACGCAGCTACCATCAGACCCAACAGTCTCTGATACTGTATAGCAGTGAGTGACTGGCCTTCTCTCACTCTCTTGGCCGCCATGAGGATCGAGTTGAACTGAGCAGGAGACAGACGTGCCTGCATCGTGGTCGAGTCCCACACCACACCTAGATAAGTGGTCCTCTGCACTGGAGAAAGCGCACTTTTCTTTGCGTTTAGTCTTAACCCCAATTCTTTCATATGGGCGAGAACGACATCTCGATGTCGAACCGCCATCTGCTCTGATTGAGCTAAAATCAACCAATCGTCGATGTAATTGAGTATGCGGATGTCCTGGAGTCGCAATGGAGCCAGAGCAGCATCTACACACTTGGTGAAAGTGCAGGGAGAGAGTGCAAGACCAAAGGGAAGAACCCTATATTGGTAAGCTTCGCCCCCAAAAGTAAACCTAAGGTACCTCCTGCACTGAGGAAGAATGGAAATGTGGAAGTACGCGTCTTTCAGATCTATCGTGACAAACCAGTCCTCAGACCTGATTTGAGACACGACTTGTTTGAGCGTGAGCATTTTGAACTTGAGTCTCATAACTGAGCGGTTCAGCAGACGCAGATCTAAAGTAGGACGCAACCCTCCATCTTTCTTCGGAACTATGAAATACCGGCTGTTGAACTCGGACTCTCTGTCGAGAGGAGGGACCACCTCGATGGCCTCCTTCCTCAAGAGAGTATGCACTTCTTGTTCCATGACCAGAGCCTGCTCGGGGGCCACCAGAGTGGGAAAAATCCCGTTGAATAGAGGAGGACGAGACCCAAACTGGATCTTGTAGCCTCTTTCTACAGTATGCAGGACCCATTGAGACACATTTGGCAGAAAGTCGACCAAGGGAATCAGTCTCTCGAGACTGACCTCTGGCGTATTTAGAGCGGCTAGATCGGTGCCCTGAAGCGGAGGACCGGCAGAAATAGCCGATTTAGCTGTTCTAGAGACCTTGTTGGAGGTAGCAAGCCCCCCAGAACCGCTACGGTTCCGGGTGGGAACTGGGAGAAGCGCTCGCTGGAGACCGCTGTGCCCTGAAGCACTGGGGGTGGCAGGGATGACAAAACAATCTCGCGAGGGCACTGAGGGGAGACGGGCACCGTACGATGAGGTGTACACCTCCCTTCCCCAGAGGGGCCTGCCCTCAGACGTCCTGAAAAGACAGGACTTCCTTGTCGAGGCCCTCTTATTGAGGATGACAGTCCTCAGATCTGTCATCTCCCTGGGCCTCGACCTGGAGCGCCACCCTGGCTCCTACTTTTCTGGGGGAGCGCAAGTGGTGACCCTCTTTTCTGGACCTCACGGTGTGAGGAGCTGGTACATGGCTGGGGCTGCTCCCACCGAGCAGCCCCGTAAGAGCGGCGAGGGAGAAAACCTCTGCCCTGGCGGTCTCTTTAGTGGCCCGGAGAGACTGCGGCACGACGCAGTTCAGAAATGTCACCGTAATTAATCTCTTCTCCCTCGTCCAACTCTTTAAGCAGGTCAGCCTGGTATGCCTGCAACACCGCCATGGTGTGTAGGCAAGCACCAGCCTGACCCACCGCCTTGTACGCTTTGCCCACCAAAGCCGAGGAGGTCCGAAGCGGCTTGGAGGGCAGTACCGGGGCCTTAAGGGACGATGCACCACCGGGAGAGAGACAGCTCGCAAGCGTCTCCTCAACCCGGGGAATCGCCCCTTAACCGCGCTCCTCCAGTCCCACCACATTAGAGTAGTGAGAACATGGGGACTGAAGAAGCGGGCTGAGTACGGATTGTTCCACGATCTGGACACCTCGGTGTGCAAATCGGGAAAGAAGGGTAGGCCCCGGCGTGGAGGCAGTGACTTAGATTGCAGAAAACGCTCATCTAACTTGCTGCGTGGACGTGCCTCCTGCTTTTCAGGAGGCCAGTCAATATTTAGCTTAGCGACAGCTCGAGTCACCACCTCCAATATCTCCTCAAACTGGACAGACTGTGGTGGCAAACCCACAGACTAGTCCTCAGCGGCGCTCCCCTCACCTCCCTCCTCAGAGGAAGACAAGAGGAGCATAGAGCCCTCTCCCGGGGGGGGGGGGAAGAAACCGTTTCAAAACGTGCTTCCGTTCCCTGAGAGTGAGCACTGGATCTGGCAGGTTAGGAAGAAGAAAGGGCTCTGCCCGTCTCCATTCCCTCTGCCAAATCCATCTGCGAACCCCACGATCTGAGCCGTCGCTCTGCCTCGGCAGAAGCGGGACCCGAACCGCGAGGCACTGTAGAGAGAGCGCCCTCCTCAAAGACCGCCCTCCGGGAGCAGAGCGTACGCAGCGAAAGACAGACGCAATGCAGGCAATCAGCTCGCTCAAGAGCTGAACGAGCATGCTCCGCTCCCAAACAAGCCACACACAGACTGTGAGTATCCCCACCCATAATGAAATGTGGGCAGGGAGAAACACACAGTCTAAATGACTGCTTGTCAAGGCTTCTTTTCGCCTTATATATATATATATATATATATATATATATATATATAAAGACAGCAATAAATCAGACGAACACACATAGAGCGCTTACTGAACAACAGAAGCTGGCGTTGGCTCCACCGCATGCGCTTATATACTTAAGGGTCGCTACGTCATCCCGCAGGTGACGTCACGCGATTCCGTTGGACGGATTACGCAGAGGCATTCCCAAAGCGTTGCTTGACGCAGCTCGAGTTCCCGAAGGGGAACTCTGCTTTTTATCACATGCAACATCCCTGATTATTTTCCTATAACAGAACAACACTGAGTGTTTCATTCCTTTCTTGGATAATTAAATATGCATACAGTGTGTAAGGATTGCAATGTGTAAAGGTTTCTGTGATCTAAATCCACTCTCATCATGTCTCCTGTGTCAGTCATGGCTTCCTCCAGCAGTGTCCTGTGTGAAGATCAGCTCCAGTGCTCCATCTGTCTGGAGGTGTTCACTGATCCAGTCTCTACTCCATGTGGACACAACTTCTGTATGATCTGTCTCAGAGAGTTCTGGGACAGCAGTTCACACTGCCAGTGTCCAATGTGTAAGACGGAATTCCCTAAACGTCCTGATCTACGTGTGAATACGTTCATCTCTGCACTTGCTGCTCCATTTAAGAAGTCAGTTCAGGAGAAATCCAGCAGCGCTGCAGAAAAACTCAGCCAATCTCTAGTGCTCTGTGATATCTGCTGTGAAAAGAAACTTGCAGCTCTGAAGTCCTGCCTGATCTGTATGACCTCTTACTGCAAGACTCACCTGGAACCTCATGAGAGAGTTTCTTCATTAAAGAAGCACAAACTGATGGAGCCTGTGGAGAACCTGGAGGACTACATCTGCCAGAAACATGAGAGACCCCTGGAGCTGTTCTGTAGAGATGACCAGACGTGTGTGTGTCAGTTCTGTACTGAGGGAGACCACAAAACTCACAGCACCGTTCCTATAGAGGAGGAAGCTGAAGAGAAGAAGGTGAGTGACTGAAAATTAATGAAGGATAATGTTTGCAAATCCTTTAGCCTCAGAAATATGACCTCTGTCTTATGAGTGAATACATGATGTATATTTTTCTCAGACTGAGTTGGGAAAGACACGAGCAGAAGTTCAGCAGATGATCCAGGAGCGACTGAAGAAGATTGAGGAACTCAAACACTCTGTAGAACTCAATAAAGTGAGTCTCTTAACTCACCTACAAAATAGCTTTTTTATAAAAACACATTAGCAGAATCAGGATCTAATTATATGAAATAAAATGATTCAGCTTGATTTGTCTCCTGTTAGAAAAACACAGAGAAGGAGAAACTAGACGTTGTGGAGATCTTCAGTGCTCTGATGCGCTGCATTGAGAGAAGCCAGGCTGAGCTGCTTAAGGTGATGGAGGAGAAGCAGAAAGCAGCAGAGAGGCAGGCTGAAGAGTTGATTAAAGAGCTGGAGCAGGAAATCACTGAGCTAAAGAGGAGAAACACTGAGCTGGAGCAGCTCTCACACACTGAGGATCACCTCCACCTCCTACAGGTCAGAGTCCCTCTGTTTCTCAATAGCAATGCAGCACATGACAGGACAGCAGTCCCCATGCTGAGGGATTTCTCCTCTCTCCTGCTGTACTGTAGATTTCCCCGTCACTGTGCAGCCCTCCACACGCCCAGGACTGGACTGACGTCACAATTACCTCTCATCTGAGTGTGGAGACTCTGAGGAGAAATCTGTCTCAGCTTCAGCAAACTCTCAGTGAGGAAATGGAGAAGCTACCAGAGATTAGTAAGTATTCACTCATCTGTAAGAACTTTATGGTCAGAGAGAATTTGTTTTAAGAAGAAAACATTATTTTAGAAGTGTAGAGATATCCTGATAATTAACATATTTTTTCTTTCTTTCTTTCTTTCTTTCTTTCTTTCTTTCATCTTCAGTTGTTGTTACAGAAAATTAATCAACACCTTCTGACCAATCAGAATCCAACAGTGCTGTAGTATAACGTAGTGTAGTATATAATAATCAATCATTTAAGAAAGGCAATATAATTTTGAACAGACAGTAACATTGTCTAATATTATTTTCCAAACAGAACTGAAGAGAATTCAACAATATGCAGGTCTGTGAGCTCTTATTGATCACATGACTGTATATATATTTCTTCATTGTTACACACTGTGCAGTGATAAATCTGATGTACGCTGTGTTTCTGTCTCTCAGTGGATGTGACTCTAGATCCTGATTCAGCTCATCCTCATCTCATCCTGTCTGATGATGGGAAACAAGTTATATGTGGAGACGAAAAACAGATTCTCCCTGATAATCCTCAGAGGTTTGATTATTGTGCCTGTGTGCTGGGGAAGGAGGGATTCTCTTCAGGGAGATTTTACTATGAGGTGCAGGTCAGAGGAAAGACTAAGTGGGATTTAGGAGTGGTCCGAGAGTCCATTAACAGGAAAGGGAAGATTACAGCCAGTCCTAAGAATGGATACTGGTGTGTGTGTCTGAGGAATAAGACTGAATATAAGGCTCTGGACTCTCCTCGAGTCTCCCTCTCCTTGAAACAGGCTCCTCAGAAGGTGGGAGTGTTTGTAGATTATGAGGAGGGTCTGATCTCCTTCTATGATGTTGATGCCAAATCTCATATTTACTCTTTCACTGGTCAGTCTTTCACTGAGAAACTTTATCCAGTCTTCAGCCCCTGCAATAATGATGGAGGTAAAAATTCAGCACCACTGATCATCTGTCCTGTTAGTCAAATCTAATCCTAATTTTCGAATCTTAAAAAGTAATCTTATACTTCCTTATTAAAGAATAAAACCCTGATGGGATTATCATTCATGATTTTAATAATTTTCAATTTAAATGCAGTTTCACCTTAAAATAAAAAAGCATCTCTATCAGTAGAATTGAATTGTAAAATGTACAATGTTTTACTGTTGCTTTTGTAGGTTAATGTTCACTTTAGGAAAGACAAAGCAACAGCAATACACCAACTGACCACTAGAGGTGCGCTCTCTTTACATTTGTAATACCTGTAATAATACCTCTCATTACCTGTGATAATATTCTGTGTGTGTGAGTTTGAGCTGTGATTCCTGATTGACTTAATGATCCTGTCTGTCTCACCCTGTGTTTAGTGTTAGTAGTTAATGCTTCTGCCTGTGCATTGTGTGTATAAACTCTGTCTGATCCCTCACAGAAAATGTACATGAACTTCACATGGGAGTGTTGTTGTATGTGAGTACATATACACGTGTGAGCATTGTTGTATGTGAGTACATACACACATGTGAGTATTGTTGAATTCTGTGAAATTTACACGTGTTGTTTTTAACCATGTCAAGTGTCGTGCATGCTTTCATTCCCGCATGTGATTTGTTTCTATGCAATAAATTTATTTTCACAAGCAAAAATAATAAACGTGCTGTGATTAAAAACATCTCTAGTTGCAACCAGGTATGAAATGGAGTGATGTAGCTGAGGCTGAAGAACTGTCAGGGTCAGACAGTTGTTTTCCAGTGTTTCTGAGGGCACAAGTGGTAGGATTCATATTTAATTTTAACAGTGTAGGCCACACGCACTTCGGGTTTGCAGATAGCAATATGTGAAGCATTAAACAGATACAGACAGTGGCATCACTTCTTCTTCTTCTTCTTCTTCTTCTTCGTCTTCATTACACCTTTACTATGCATTTGGATGAATGGAAATTAGCTAAATCCCTCACTCACACCTCTGGACGTGTGGAGAGATGTATACGCTATGTTTACATAGTAATAATATTAAGTCTATATAATAATTTTCCAACACCAGAGCTTAGTCCTAATGTTTTCCGTTTTCCACGAACACTGTACCTACGCATGGCTCTTATAAAAGACTCAACAGCTACATTTTTAGCTCGTGAAATTGTTAGCCTCAATCATTAGCTAGTTTTTGCTCAGTGTTTGTATTTCAAAGATTCCTAGTAACTAGGAATGCAGCATATTACCAAGAAAACCACAAGATGTAACCTCATCTCTCCTCATGAGGGATAATCTCACACATTTACAGTGTATTTTGATTTGATTTAATTTGAATGTATTTATTTCTGTAAAGCTGCTTTGTGACAATGTCCACTGTTAAAAGTGCTATACAAATAAACTTGAATTCAACTGAATCTCTTCTGAAGATTTTTAATAGTTCTGACACTGGAGACTCCTTCCATAAATGTTAAATAAACGTCTCCTTACAGCAAACCTCACCACTCATCACTTATTAACACTTTTTAAAAACTTAAAAACATGTTTTTATACACGTTTATGTGAATGATCTGTTACTATAGAAACAGTACGGCGTTAGGAACAGTGCATTAATGTGCAGTATAAACCTTGTCCTATAAAAACAACTCTGGGGGAAAAAGGCGGACATGGCAACCCTGGGTACCGCCGCGCTGGTGGTGGAGCAGCGCGCATGCGCAATGTGTAAACACGTGTTTCCTGTTCTGCGCGTTTGGCAGCGCAGGGGTGACCGAAGTCTCTGGAATAAAGTCGCGCTTGTGATTTTATAAACTCTGTTCTGGGGTTTTCCTCTGTTCATTTCTCATCGATACACAGCGACCTACGAGGACAAGTGGTGTTTATTATCACACGGGGAGCTGAAATAAAAATAAAGTGACTTTATCCTCATTATTCCTCAGGAATAAACAGAAGGAGGTGAGAGACAGGAGAGAGGCGCGCGCTGAGCAGCAGGTCTGTAACTCAATTCAGCATTCATGGGTTTATTGATTTGCATGTGGGTAGTTTTCCTTCTCCATGGGGTTCAGCAGGCCTGTGGGAATTAGTTTTCCATACATGTAGCAGTAATATGTGCTTAAATAAGCTGGAAAGCTGTACAGTAATTTACCTGCTGTGACAATAATGAAGTTACCTGTACATCCAGGTGATACCTGTACACCCAGGGGGCTTGTTGTTGTTGTTGTTGTTGTTGTCCCCCTTCCAGAAACTTCCTCACACTAATCATGTAGAAAAGACTCTGTAACAGGGAAGGAAGCTGTCTGACTGGGAGTCTGCTATGATCCTGATCTTCTAGTTAACATCTCTAAAGTCAGAAGAACCTTCTAGAAACTTTTTCACAAACAGCTGCCACCTTTATTTATTTATTTATTTATTAAATGCATCACTTTGTCATCTGTTGTGGATTAATCCATACCACGGTACCTGGTACCTTCCCCAGCTCCGGGATGTATCCAACATTCCCAACAATCCATTACTCACCTGTTACCGGGAATTCCTTGTGTTGTAACAAAGCGGAAGTGTTGCCATGGTAGCACTAATGTTCCTGGAGGTGTTGTAACCTGCGTGCCGGTGTTGTAACCTGCGTACTGTGTTCTGTCTAAAGTACATTTAGAGCTTGTGCATTTAGTTCTGCTATTAAAAATCCCCATAAAACCATCATTCATTAATCCAGGGGAAAATGTCTGATGAGTCGTCCTGAACATCCTCTCCAGAACATCTGGCCGGGACACATCACTAGAATCAAACACGGGGCTTCTGTGAAGCGGTTGTGTGTGTGTGTGTGTGTGAGTGTGTGTGAGTGTGTGTGAGTGTGTGTGAGTGTGTGTGTGTGAGTGAGTGTGAGTGAGTGTGAGTGAGTGTGTGTGAGTGAGTGTGTGTGTGTGTGTGAGTGTGTGTGTGTGTGTCAGGCTAAAGCTGGATGGAGCTAACATCAGGGGTTTAGCTCCACTATGAGAACCCAGTGAATGAGCTCGGCTTGTGAGAACCTGAGCAGTGTGCCATCATCCATCATCAAGCTGAATGTTTTTTTGTAGTTGCTGGGACAGTGTTCTGGTCCCTCAAGACCACGCATGAAACGCATCCTGATCCACCTGATGAAAGGCCTGAGTGTTAGCTGATGAGCTGGATCAGGTGTTGTGTGTGTGTGTGTGTGTGTGTGTGTGTGTGTGCAGTGGGTCCTTATAACTGGAGCTGAGAAACCCTGCTGTAACTGGTAATAGCTGTAGAGTTGTAGAGACTCGGGTAAACGTACGTTTGCGTTACGTCTGTATCAGTATAACGTTAAAGCGGTATACGTTAAGGGGTGGAGAAAGGGACAGAACGTGAGATGGAGATTAGTGCAGGTCAGCTGATGACTCAGATGGATAAAGCAGGTGGAGGTTCTTTGCGACACTGTGATTGTATCCCTGGATGTTAGAAAGGGCACGGTGGATATAAATAGCAGTCAAACAAGATACTTCAGTTTAGAACTCAGCACCTTCATGTCTTTCTTTAGTCTGTCTACATAAGAGGCTGTGAAAGTCATGTGACCAAACAGCAAAGGCAGAGCTTTTTCATTTTTACTGCTGTATAAGTACCGGGGTTCATAAACAGACCAGATAAATTCAAAATAAAGGCCAAATAAATAACCGCTGCCTGTCTCACTAACTGAAACTCGATGAAATTCGGTGCTAGATCGTTTCGCTTGCTGTGTGTGAGCACGAGACGACTCAATTCAGTGTGTAGAATTGACATGTTGAAGTTTTAGGGTTCACTCTCAGTGTTCAATCCCTGGAGACAGTGAATCGGCTCTTTTTTGGGATCGACTTCTACGTGAACCAAAATCAGGATGGCAGCTTGATGACATGACGCACAGAGAAAGATGTTTTTGTTGCTCTGCTCCAAAATCAGACGATATTAATGCTGCATTCAACTAAAGGTCGTAACTCATCAATTCTGAGCTCCGACGAGGAAAAATAAAAGAAACTCCCCCTCAGTTTCTACTCAGGACCTCGAGAACTCCTCAACTCAAAATACAGGATGTCCCAAAAGTCTCCACACACAGGGCACTGTGTTTGCCAGCAGCACGTCGGTTGTGTCTTCGTCAGTGGATGTTCGTGGATGTCCGCTTCTCGGTTGGTCCACACACTTTTTGGATTCGTTAATAAGTTTGGCGACAGTATGGTGTGTGATGTGCTCGCCATGTTTCCTGTTAAAGTCCATCACAACCTTGCGACAGCTTCCCGATCCAGCCGTGAGAATGATTTCAATACCTTCTTCTTTTGTCAAAGGAGTTCTTAAAGGCTATCTGAAAAAAAAAAAGCTAAATATGAAAAATTTGGGAAGACATTTTGCTAAAAATGCATTAATTTCCTCTATGTATGGAGACTTTTGGGAAACCCTGTATATATTATGTATGCTAGGAAAATTAAAGCATGAAGCGTTATCAGTGGTACTGAGTTGAAAAATAGTTGAAAAAGCTGATCGATTCAGACGGGGCAACTCGGCTATAATGCACTTGCTCCAGGACGCGAGAGAGAAAGTGTTCGTCTCATAGACTAATCGTTCAAGATCACGCTCAGTCATTTTCAACTCATGGAGTTGGTATACAAACAGATAGGTTTGATACAACTAGAAAGCCGGATCAGATTATCCACCCGTTCTCTGTTTCTCCTTGCCCCATGGATGTGGTTTTGCTGAGTGTATTCTCTTCCACTGCATTCCTCGCATCCTCCTGACCTTTGCGTCTTTCTTCCCTCCCTGTAGTAAGAGTTATTACGCCCAACACCTGCTAGTGCCTTAGGTGATCTTCGGCTTGGAGAGCAACTCGCTGTACTTTGCACATTCTCTGAAACCTCACTGTAGTTCCAGTTCTACTACTTTCATGTTATTCGAGTCAGTGCGCTGCATCACCGGAGTGTGTTTTGACTGTGTAAGGCACTGCTTCTAAGTGTTTTGAGGGAAACTCAACTATTGCCAAAAGTGTTGGCTAAACATACTCACTTGCTTGCTGGAAAGGGCACGGTGGATATAAATAGCAGTCGAACGAGATGCTTCAGTTTGTAACTCAGCACCTTCAGGTCTTTGTTTAGCTTTGTCTGCATAAGAGACTGTTCCTGAGAACGTTGTGGGAAGTCATGTGACCAAACAGTGAAAACAACTTTTTAATTGTTACTGCAGTTTACATACCAGGATTAAACAGATCCTAAATTTATTACCAAGTCTATCAGGCAAATAAAAAGCTCCGGTGTGCGCCAAAACTCACGCAGAAACCTGCTTACCAAGGCTAAAAAGTGGGAGCTGGCGTCTCGTAATTAGATCAGGGAAGCTAGTTAACTAATTAAGACCAAGGAGAAATAAGGATGTGAGACAAAGAGTCAGCAAGGTGTTGGTCAGCGTTTGAGCCGAGTGTGGTGTTCTGTCCTCACCTCACTCCTTGAGCAAACAAATTATTCAAATCTGGCCAGCACAAGATGACTGCATGTTCTGCTAGTGGGAGAGTTTATGACTGTTTTTACGCTGCACTTTATTACACTCTATTTCATCCGCAAACCTGCTCTAATTAATCATCTCAGTAAAAATCATTTAACCGCCAGCCAGCTCTCGCCTCGGTCGATGTGTGTGGTGCAGCAGGCTGTGGGACTCAGACGTGTGCACTGTAGATACAGCAACGAGGTGTGGCCTGTTATTAAAAAACATCTGTCTTGCAAAAAAAAAAAAATAAAAACAAAGGAGTGTTATTTTTTTCCAGGTTGTTAGCTACACGTGAGGAATAAAAAAAAAAAGAAAAAGAATAGCCTGATCATGAAACCTAAATCCGTAACCTAAGTCCTTTCTCATGGTTTTTTGCTTAAAATGTGCAAACTTTTTTTTTTTTTTTGGCTAAAGGATATTGTTTTTACAAGTTGTAAGTGTTATTAGTAGCTTTTTGAAATGTCCTGTTATAATAGAAAAGAAAAAAAGAAAAGAAAATGTCTCTGGTCAAGTCAAGGTCATAAACACATCTGTCTCCAGCCCGAGCTCATATGCAAACAGCAATCTGTCTATCTCTCTCTCCGGATCTCTCGGCATGTTCTTGTTTCAGATTTCCTGTTGACAGTGTTAAATTGCATTTTTCCGCTCTGCTGCTCTTGCTCACGCTCTAACGGTCTAACCCTTGTACTTTAAGGAGAGCTGGAAGAGAGCTGCGAGTTGAGCAATTTGCAAGTGTGCTGGATTTTGTTATCATTTTGATTATAACTGCGTGTCAGTGGTTTAACAGTCCGACTTATCAAAGGGAATGCTCTGAGTTTTTTTTTTTTTTTTTCTTCTTTTTCCCGGACATCTCTTCAAACAACAAAACCAACCCATCATTTTACGTTACCAAGTTAAAAAACGAAGCATTACTGATTTACAAATAATTAATCCATGATGATAGCAATGACCAAAGTGCTGTTGAATTTTTGAAGTGGTCAGAAGGTTGATTGGTCAGAAGGTTGATTAATTTTCTATAACAGCAGCTCTGACAGTAGTGCAGCTACAAATCACAGGTTTATTTAGGATTAGTGCGCTTGTTCTAATACGTTATCGTTCATCGTTTCTATAGTAACAGCTCATTGACCGAGATACAAGATCAGATACAAGTCTAATAATAAACAAATTATAAATATTCTGTTATTTACCAAAATAACGTGTAATCGTTGATATGGTGAAGTTTTCCGCAAGGAGACGTTTATTTATTTGACGTTTATGGAAGGAGTCTCCAGTGTCAGTGCTTTGTAAGAGTCAGACGTAAAACTGTAGCTTTAAGTTTTCTGACATCTTCAGGTGTCTCGGTAACATGACAAGCTTCATTTTTGAAAACTTCAAGAGAAAGAAAAAGAGAGGCTGGTGAGGAAACTACTGTGGTATAAGAGAAATAAAACACTTCACTTCATCCTGTTGTTCGTTACCATAATCCCTGTGTTTCTTGATAATAGCTAGCTAAAGTTGTAAGCTAGCAGGTTTACTGTGTAACACTAGGATTAGAAGCTACTTTTAAAAATTATTTCTTTGACATTTGTGTCTTTTTCTCGTTTTTACCCGTCCGTGTTTTCTCTCACTCAAATAAACAGGATGTAAAAGTCGATTCATGTTGGTGCGTCAAATTCACTGTTTAATGATTCTTGAAAATCACAACCATGTTCTGATTTGATTTGTAATTATTTTTGTATTTTATAAATAACACTTGTTATTTACGTATCCATGACACGTTTGGTGTTGGAGCACTTCTGATTGGTCTAACCTACAGACCTACAGATAGCTACCTTTTATTTCTAAACAGAACACAAAGAGCAGGAAAAGCAGAATCGAATAATCCTAGCATGCGAGAGTCGACCTTGAACTTTGTAAGGCAATCAATTCAGTAGTCAGGGGAGGACAAAAATACAATCAGCGTTTAAAATAGGACGAGAGGATCTGCCGTTGGGAGTAAAACCCTTCTAATTTTAGACTAAAAACATTACATCCTCTAACTAGGACAAGGGAAATGGCAGCAAGCTTCTTCTACACACCAAACGTGATGTGAAGGCAGTGATATCAAACTGCTTTTCATTTTAATTTACAGATGTACCTAATTAATTGTTCTAATAAATATTCTGTTCAATGCTCCAGCTCCAGGGTATAAGTCATAAATCAGTTTGAAACTGAATAAGCCATGTTCGAGCATTTGATTAAGAGGAATTTAGTTTTTCTGATACTCCTGTCCAGTAATCTAAAACTTAACCCAATACCACATTCTCTTAAAAACATGATCTCAGAATACATCACTGAAATAAGCTGAATTCTGGATTGTGATTGCTCAGAAGGTGTTGATTAATTCTCTATAACAGCAGCTCTGACAGTAGTGCAGCTGCAAATCACAGGTTTATATTACTGCAATGCCGTTTCTATAGTAACAGCTCGTACACAGGGATTTGTACGGCAGACACTCCGCATAAACAAATTAAAAACGTGTGTAAACGTTGATACAGCGAACTTTTCTCTAAGGAGATGTTTATTATTTTTAACATTGATGGAAGGAGTCTCCAGTGTCAGTGCTTTGTAACCGTCATAGGTAAAGCTGTAAGTTAATTTTTTATTTTTTCTTCAGGACAGAGCAGTTTTACGCTTTGTAGTTTCTTGGTAACATGACAAGTTGCCTTTTTTTTTTTGGTCTTATTAATTTCAAGAGGAAAAAAAAGAAAGAGAGACTGTTTTGAGTAAACGACTATTTCGTAAGTGATGACGGGAACTAACTTGTTTTGCCGACATTCCACAATATCCATGTAACTATAAATTGTAAAAGAAGTGATATGTACTTCGTTCTCTCCTGATTGTGACTCTCTCTCTCTCTCTCTCTCTCTCTCTCTCTCTCTCTCTCTCTCCCTCCTCCTTGTATTCACTCTCTTGTCCAGATCTACTCAGAGTTAAACCTCGAGCAGAAGCTCCATGATGGAGTACTACCAGATCCTAGGCGTACGCAAAGATGCCTCTCCAGACGACATAAAGAAAGCGTGAGTAGTTTTTATTTTTTTCCGCACGGCTGATCATTTTACACACTGTGTACGTTAGAGAGCGGATCTGGTGGACTAATTATAACTCCAGATAGCCGAGAGCAACATTTCCACTTGATCACAGAGCACTACACGTCCGTTACAGACCGTTTTCCATTCTAACACGCTGCTTCCTTTCTGTAGTTAGTGAAAGAGGCATCATGGAGAAATTATTAAGCCACACTACAGGGTAATCTGGAGTTAGATTTTTTCTCTGTGAAGGTTCTACAGTAGAGCTCGTATTCAGCACAATATAAAATAGAAAGAAAAATTTGTTTGTGTGTTTACCGTGTGTAAAACCTGATTCAAAACAAATTGGCTCAACCTTCTCATAATTACAACTTGTGAGGGTGAAATTATTCTGGCGCCTCTGTTTGTTGTCGAACTTGTCTAGCGATTGATGCTAAGTGTCATTACAGTTTAATTTCAGTCATACAGGAGTGATTTATTAGCGATTTAACAACACATCTGAGGTAAATGTTGATGTTCCCAATAGTTTTGTCACATTTGTATTGTTACAGTGTCATTAGTTTGTCTTTAACAGCTATAAATTAGTGTTTTATTAGCGATTTAACAACACATCTGAGGTAAATGTTGAAGTTCCTGACTGATTCATCTTATTTTCATTATCACAGTGTCTTTACAGCTTTATATCAGTGTTTTATTAGCGATTAACCAACACATCTGAGGTAAAAGTTGATGTTTCGGATGGTTTTGTTACACTTCCATTGTCACAGTGTCTTTACGCTGTTTTTAACAGCCATGTGCTAGCTAGCTAAGCCATTCATCTCAGCCATTACCTAGCTAATGCACAGTGTCCATATTTTTCAGTTGCTTAACAATACTGTTCTCACAGTTTAAACCGCTTGGATGGTGAGCTTATCATCTGTTTCCATGTCAAGCACATTGTATTAATGAGTTAAAACAACTTTACTGAAATAATGCTTCACTCTGCTGCATTAGCCATTTGCAGTCAGAACCGTGGAAAGTGCTGTGTTGTAGAGAACTTTTGTGGATTTCAAACACGGCGTCATCCGTCCCAAATAGAGTGGTCAACACGCTTCTTTTGTGTTTTAGTGTTTTCTTTTCGGTCTATAAGTAAATCCCCTCACTATTATGGAGCGTATGCTTTGCTGTGGTGTTGGATAAGCTTTGCTGACTCTGTTGTTTCTGTACATACACACACAGATATAGAGGCGCTGAGTCCACCTTTACACCTGATGGCTGGTTAAAGCCGAGGCGTTTTCGAAGATGAATTGTATTTTCCAAAGCTAGCTTTCAAACACATGGTGCTTGCAAAATTGTTATAGACGGACCTATAAGTAATTTTATAGCCAAAGCAGTATGTGTGTTTACCTCTCTCTCTCTCTCTCTCTCTCTCTCTCTCTCTCTCACAGGTACAGAAAATTGGCCTTAAAATGGCATCCAGATAAAAATCCAGATAACAAAGAAGAGGCTGAGAGGAGATTTAAGGAGATCTCTGAAGCTTATGAAGTCCTGTCAGATGGTAAATATCAGCTTTTACTTTATTACCTGTTTAAAAGTCATGCCAGTACTTTGTGCAGAATTTAAAAACATGTGGTTGTTTTAACCTGTGTTGGAAGCTCTTATCTTAGAGTAGTCCATTACAACAGCAGACCTGCCAACGTTTACACATTTTGCATGGGATTTTAGCGTTGGAGTACTCTGCTATGAGTTATCACTTAAACATACACCAATTCCCCAAATAAAACCAATCGATATATGATTGACAGTTGCGAAGGTGTTTTCAACTCTCCAATATTAACCGACCCTTTGGAAGCCCCGCCCCCTTCTCCCCATTTCACATCAGCAATCTTGTGGCTGGTGCTCTAGTATCGACTCGATTTTCCCAAGTGAAATGTTCTGTGCTCATTAGTGTTAGCTAAATCAAACGTTTATGGATTTTATTTCAGATTAGACAAGTATGCAGTTAACATCAGTTAAGTGTATTTATTAAGGATGCACCAAAATTTCAGCCACCGATGAATGTTCCCTCCTCCTTGGCAGGTTTGCATCACTAACTATATTCTTTTATTCATAACATTTTTAGTTTGTTTATAGGCTGATGTAATAATGTGATTTCCCTTGTGAGACCAATTATCTGTCTTTCTGGCCAGCTGGCTAGATGGATCTGTCTATACGTTTTATCTAATTTGTTTAGCCTCCCAGTGTTATTTAAGCTCTCTGGATAAAATTTAGTCCCAGGTGTCATTTCTTCACCTTAATTCCAACAACTATCCTGTCAGGTGATGATTTCACCAGCGTCTTTAACGAGTCTGGTTAGATTTAGCCCATTTTTACACTGATTTGGTGTAATTCAGCTAAAGTTTGTGGGCTGTTTCTGTTTTCTCTACAAGTTTTGCATGGAATTGATGTCTGGTGATTTTGCAGACCTGTCAAAGTTTCCTGGTGTTACTCACTCACACACACACACACACACACACACACACACACGGCTCTAAGTGATAATGCTTGGATATGAAATATTGGATATATGGTACGTATACGTATGTTTGTGCTTCATATCTAATAAATCAGCGTTTGTCAACTAGCAGTCTCAGCAAAGTATTTCAGCAAAACAAGACACAGCACTTGGAAAAAAAATACTGCATTAGAGCCGATAAATGTATGAAAATTTATCCTGCAGTTCAGTGACTTTAGTTTTTATGCCTCCGCCATGTCGGAGATTCTCGTTAGCGCGATATCTCCAGAACGAGTGATTAAATGTTTGTGGGATTTTGATGGAATTATTGTAACCAGCAGATGAACTGATTGGATTTTGATTTTGCAATTGATCCAAACAGGGCCAAAATCACAGCAAGGTCAAATGTTTGAAATAATTTTTCTTCATGAGCTTCCTTCATGTTTGAAGTATATTTTAAGGGTATTTCAGATGTACGCATTAGTAACAAGAAGGATTAGACTTGTTAGTAATGGAGGAATCTCCATCTAAGCCATTGGTGTTGAGTTCTGCTTGTTTTAACCTGAAGCACAATTGCAGCTTCTGTAGCAGATCCTTTATTGTGGTTTATCCAATCAAATGCGTTTATGTAAATTATTTAGCTTAAGGCAGCTCATCAGACAAGAGACTAGCTACAAGACTATGGAGATTAGGTCAGAAAGTGCAACGTTTTAAGATTTTTATAGATATTTTATTTTATTTACCCTCTCTGGTCTGATTAAGGAACTGATGACATGGGTTATTAAAAAAATTATGAAAACAGAATAACGAAATAGCATGAAGCACCGAAACATAACCACTTTGAAATGTTTTATTTACAGCTATAGACTAGTGATTAATGGTTAAGCATTAAACTGATGGAAACTGTTGTTGCCTTTAAGTTAGACCTTTACAATCAAGTAATGTTATATAACTGGACCTTTTCCAAATTTTACTCCCCTGATCTATGTGATATATATTAGTGCTTCACATCTCACCATCATTGGGTGGCAGTTTCATATTGAGGTTTAGACAGAGACATAACAGGCAACTGCTTTTTAATCATATTGTAGGTGATATTAGGTTGGTTTCCATCCATTTTTTTTTTAAACCCCATTTTTCTCCCTGTTTGATCAGTTTGCTAACTCCCACCCACTTGCTGGCTCTTCCTTATCATTTAACAGCTACCAACCAGGAAAGGTGTGGATTAGCATGTGCTTCCTCTGAGATATTGAAACACAACATCTTTTCAAGCTGCTGCTCATGCTGAGTCACAGGGCAGCGTAACACACTGTTACTCTGAGGAAAGCTTTATCCACCGCCTTCTGCATACGTGACCTCACAGACGCCCACGATTGGCCAGTGTCACTCTGACTAACAGAAGAGAGACGAACACCAGCCTGCACATCCAGAGAGCCTGGCCTGTACTGCTCTCTTGTCTCTCCTGGCGATAAGGCCAACGTTATACCACTCAGGAAACCAACCGTCCACCTGTTCTTATGCTCATTTGTGTTATTCAAGTTCTGTAAGACACCTTGACTAGAAATGCAATGGGTCTTTTTCCCCTTAACTAAAGACTGAGGTATGGCTAAAGGTCATACTGTTAAACATTTTGTTGTAATACAGATTTTAAGTGTTTAAAGATGCCAGTAACTGCTAATATCTTCATATCATTAAGTTTATTTTTAGTTAGATATGACTGATGTCCTCAGACTCGAATAAAGAGCAGGAACAGTAATGTCACATGCAGTGCAGCTGTCTCAGGTTTCTCAAGAGATGATCATTAGGGATTAAGGGCATTACCTGCTATTTAAATTATTCAGGGTGACAGTTTGAACAGAATTTGAATAATACCGATGGGGCATTTATTTTTTATTTATTTATTTGTTGGGCAAAATTTGGATTTTAATTTGATTTCCTTGGTTAGTTTGTTTTATTTCACTTTAATTTACACCACTGTGCTGATCAATTCTGAATTCTGATTGGTCAGAAGGTGTTGATTAGTTTTCTATAACAGCAGCTCTGACAGTAGTGCAGCTGTAAATCACACGTTTATATTAATTGTTCTAATGCGTTATCGTTTCTATAGTAACAGCTCATTCACAGGGATTTGCACGACGATGCTGCACATGAACGCATTAAAAAAAAGTGTGTAATCTTTGATGTGGTGAAGTTTTCTGTAAGGACGCGTGTATGAAAGGAGTCTCCAGGGTCCGGGCTTCGTAAGAGTCAGAGGTAAAGCTGTAACTTTAAGTTTTCTGACATGTTCAGGACAGAGAAGTTTACATGTCGCGGTTTCTCGGTAACACGAAAAGCTGCTTTTTTTTGTCTTATTAACTTCAAGAGAGAGGAAAAAGCGAGGCTGGTGAGGGAATGATTGTTTGTAGCTGCTATAATGTAAGTGAGAACAGGAACTTCCTTGTTTCATGGATGTTCCACTACATTAAATGTAACTATAAATGGATAAACATTGACGTCTTGTTCTTCAATAAATAAAACATTGTAGCTGTTGACAAATTGCTGTAGTATAAAAGGAATAAAACACTTGGAAATCTGCTGTTATGGGGGAAGAAAAATACACAACTCGGTCACTGATTATGCTTCTTTAACAGCATGTGCCCAAGTGTTTTATTCCTTCCTTAATGACTAATTATGGATTTTGACTTTTCTACGCTGGAATAATAGACAATAATCGATAATCCCTGTAATTTCCCTCATCTTATACATCTCATATTTCTACATATCTCTAAAGATTCAGCTTTTTGTTTTCTCTTTATACAGAGTTGCCTGTGTAGCTTTTAAACATGGCTGTGAGTCATTCTACTGCTGACATTTGCACATTGAGACCTTAAACATAAATAGACTCCCTCACTATCAGACCGCTTTCTTATTGGATCAGATTTTCTTTTGAGACTCAGCGAGAGACATTGCATTCTGTACACACACATTGCTTGCTCTCGCCCGCTCATGTAGTGTGTGTGTGTGTGTGTGTGTGTGTGTGTGTTTCTATCTTAATGCTGCTTGATTTATAGGTAAGCCCTGGAGGGCAGGCAGTCGTTATTAACGCTGCTTTAGGTCAAAACCGTCTCTCCAGCTGTTGGAACAGGTTTCTGTGTGTCACTCTGAGGGAAAACAGATGAACTTCTGCTGTGTCTTCACTTGACAGCAACAGCAAGACTCTGTGTTTCATTTCCTGAGGAAATCAGGCTTCCATCTTTTCCACAAAAAATAGTCATTTTTATATAAGCAGATGTCAGAGCTTGAGCTGTAAAATGAAAGAGCTGTTGAGGGTTTGCATCGTGATATTGAACTGAACCAAAGTCTGATTATCGTTCCCTTGCATCTGTTCATTCAATAACAGTCCATTTCCACAGATAAAGTACAAAACCTGGTTCTGGTCTGGAATGAAGAATTGGGACTTGGAGGTGGCGTCATTTTGTCACATTGACAAGAGCAACTCGAGTTATTTCAGTTGAGACATGTAAAGAAAATCAATACTGCAACAATAAATCAATGGTTTAAAGAATGAAGTAGAGGAAGCTTCATGTCACGACACCTTGAGGTGCTCACAGATACACGATGGCAGAAGTATAAATCAGCTCTGACACTCTCGGCGTGCCCGTTTAGTGAAAGCATTTAGTCCATTTGAATCCAGCAGTCATACTCGAGTGAGGGCTGAGAACATCTACGTCAACTCTAGCACAGTTTCATTGTAGTGAGAAAATGATTCAACTCTGATTCAACTCTGAATCAACTCGTCTGCAGGAAGTGAATCAAACGTTGCAGCTTTTTTTTTTTTTTTTTTTTGGTAGATTTTTTTTGGTGAGCTACTAAACCAAGCCACGAGGCTCAAACGGAGCCAAAGGGCAGAGCTGTAGTGCTGCGGAAATGTATTCTTGAGATTTGAACCAAAAAAATAAACACTGCATGTGATGAAAAAAAAAAAATTATTAGTTAACTAATTGTTTATTCAGCACTAATTCCATGTTCTCTGTGTTAGGGTGATTTTTGTGATTTCTATGTGTGCTTTGTTTTTTCTTTTTTCTGTTTTTTGAACTTTTTTTTTTTTCTCCAACAAACCAAATAGTGTCAATTTTGCACTAATTCTGACTTGGAAAGCAGATAACTTGGCAAATAGGTGGGAAAGTTCTCTCAGTTGCACACTAGGAGTGAATAGTTAGTAGAAATAAAACCGTCCATCATCTTGTACAGAGTTCTTGAGTATGGTGATGTGTTTAAATGTGTATAGATGATGGAAGGACTTTGGATGGTAAAAGCTGTAGAAGTACAACTTTATATCTTGTTTTAGTCGTTCCATATCAGTATGTAAAGTTTTGGCTCCTAACCCGACTGGAATGCGTTTTTTTTTTTCCTTCTTTAAAAGGTTTGAGGTTGTTGGGTGGAATTTGGGTCTTTGATGAATTGGTTTGCTTTGTTTTTACAAGGAAATGATATTAAGGACTGTTTCAAAGTCACATGGTATCCCAGTAACTTTCAGTCTGTTGCTTGGATAGAGTACAATTATAACTTGTGTACAATATTTACTCAAGTGAAGAGTTGAATCTTGTTGCAAACTTTTTATGAAAATGTATGATTTCTCCAGGGATCAGGCCCCCTGTGTGGTCCAGACTCGAAGTTTTTCTATGCTATCAGCTGCTGTGTTGCATTTTAATAGCTCTAGTGATTTGTCTCATGACCTTTCTCTACCATGTGAGAGGTCAATGCTGGAAAAAATGACAGACAGGTCAGTGTAAGGTCAAAAAAGAGCAACATTTGTGACTAGAGAAGTGACTGAGGGTCAATATATATTTACTGTGTGATGAGTTAATGTGGTGTTACAGAGCGACAAGTTAATTCCGACTCTTCTAAAAATGCCATGGGGCTAAAGCAAAGGTCATGGAGTTACGAGTGCCAGGCTGAATCTGTGTCAGAGAGAGCTCGAAGGAAATTGCTTGATATATGGGCTGAGGCAGTGGTTTATCAGTTTGAAGTTGACTATATAAAACTATTTTACAGAGGCTTCTAATGAAAATGAGTTTGTTCGTTTGGTCAGTTGTGAAAGCTGTGGACTGGGTCAGAGGTTCGCTTCAGTTGAACTTGTGTGACCACGTAGCATTGTTGGTTGAACTCAGTCGATTTCTATTTGAAGCTTCTTAAATGAAGAAATTAATAAAAACATATGACTACAAGTGACTACAGCTTGAGTAATATCTATATAAGCTATAAGAGATGAGCTGCTGATCAGTTTCAAATGAACATTTGTGTTTTATTCTATAAACTACTGACAACATTTCTCCCAAATTTCAACTAAAAATATTCTCATTTAGAGGATTTATTTGCAGAAAATGACAACTGGACAAAATAACAAAAAAGATGCAATCTTACCCGACCTCGAATAATGCAAAGAAAACAAGTTCATATTCATGTTTAAACACCACTATACTAACGGTTTAACTTAGGAAGAGTTCAGAAATCAGTATTTGATGGAATATTTCCTGGGCTTATGTTCCCTACCTGGTCGTAGATTCCCAGCTTTAGGATCCCAGCCTCAGGTTCCTGAATGTAAATTTCTGGGCTTGGGCTCCTGTTCTTATTTTCCTGGCCTCAGGTTCCTGGCCTTCAGTTTCCTCAGATGGCTTGGTGGGTTTAGGTTCCCAGCCTGAGGTTGTTAGGCTTCACCCACATTGCTACCAGTAGAACCTTATGTGAAGTGTGTGTGGGTGTGTGTGTGTGTCAGTGTGCAGTTTACAGGTCCCAGAGGAACGTTGTTTGGTTTCACTGTGTACTAACTAGCTGTATATGGATGAAATGACAATAAAGCCACTTGGCTTGACTTGAGTTTCAGGAACTGTTGGCGGGTCAGGTCGTTTCTCTCAGTCCTTTCTTTTAATACTCAAACACCTACCTGTGAATCCACTGGAAGTGCTAAACATTCAGGTCACTTTTATTTAAAATCACCATTTCTTTTTGTTTGCAGAAAACAAGCGTAGTCTATACGACAGATACGGCAAAGACGCCCTGTCTGGAGGTGGAGGAAGAGGTAATGATCCGCTTGACCAGCACGGAGCATTTTCAGTCTTTATATTGATTTAAGTGTGTTTTTCCTTTTCTTAAATGAACTTTCTTTTTCCTTCAGGAGGACATTACGACGACCATTTCGGTGGCGTGTTCACATTCCGTAACCCTGAAGATGTTTTCAGGGAATTCTTCGGAGGCAGAGATCCGTTCGCAGATTTCTTCGGTAAGAGTTTTGTCTTCTTTCCTTGAGGAAAATGACAAGAAGAGAGTGTATTGTGTATGTGCACACACACACACACACACACACACACACACACAGACACGTGATAATGATGAGCTTGTTTATTTTCAGTTCATTACATTTATCAAAATATGTTTTGTTCAGTTTAGCCAATATGAAAACTAAGAAAATAAAAGTTTAGTATAATTTGGTTTAATACAAATATATATGTATATGTATCTGTGTGTGTGTGTGTGTGTGAATATGTGTGTGTTTTTGTATAACAAAATGTCTTGATTAAAAGAAAAATAAAAAATAGCTGTTTAAATGTTCTTTAAATTTAAAAAATGGTCTGATTGACGATGTGAAATCTTGCATCTTGATCACGTTTTATTTTACATCAACTGAAATCTAGCCTTAAACAACAAAGCGTTTCTTCTAAAATGGCGGTGTGACTTTAATTTAAAATGTTGTGATTGTTTAAAGTGATATTTTTACCCGGAAACTGCGATGTGATTGGTGACAGTAGCATCAGAGATGGGAACTTTTGGTCTACAGAGCTGGGAGTGCTGTAACCTCGAGCAAACTACAGTACAGTACTAATCAGTAATGCTACTATGATACTATGATACTGATCATTTATCATTAATGTTTTCTCCTCGTTATCTTTTAGCAGTTTAACGCAGTGGGTAAAGTGACTCTCAGTGCTGTTCTAAAGCACTAAATGCAGGGGTGCCGATAATTCTGACGTCTGTTTTTGTTGAGGAAATTCCGGTTTGATAAGTCTTAGAATAAATTCAATTCAATTCAATTCAATTTTATTTGTATAGCGCTTTTAACAATGGACATTGTCACAAAGCAGCTTTACAGAAATAAATGGATTCACAAAAATATATTGTAAATATTTAAATTTATCACTGTGAATTTATCCCTAATGAGCAAGCCAGTGGCGACGGTGGCAAGGAAAAACTCCCCGAGATGATATGAGGAAGAAACCTTGAGAGGAACCAGGCTCAAAAGGGAACCCATCCTCATCTGGGTGCAACGGATAGTGCAATTATAAATAAATCCCTTCTATTGTGTACTATATGGACAAATAGTGCAATTGTGCAACCAATAAATTCATCACAGTATTTGCAAGAGGTCCGGCTGGTTAAAATCTATCCACTGTCCACTGATGGAGTCCTGAGTACAAAGCTGCTCGTGGCAACTGCAGCCCCAAAGCCACTACAGCAATCGCAGTCCCAAGCCATTACAGTACAGCTCCCCATATGTGATCCCCAAGCCATCTCCACAGCCCCCAGGTGGCACCATCCCCAGCAATCCAAACAGTTCTTCAGGCAGTCCATATGGGGCCACCCCCAGCAGCAGCGAGCGAACTCAACCGATGAGAACTCCAACCAGAAGTAGGGCATCAGGATGGGTCAGGCAGCGAGGAGGAGCAGAAGGGGTCAGGATCACTGGCATCACTGGCATCTCAGAAGTAGCATGTGTAGCTCGACAGAGAGTGAGGGAGAGAGAGAGATGGAGAGAAAGGAAGAGATTGTTAGGTGAGCTTTTGTCCTCTAATGGTTAAGCACGATGTACTTTGCATGCAGAGTGCAAGCAGGGACTCCGGCAAGACTAGCTATGACAGCATAACTGAAAGGGAGAGCCAGAAGCTAACACAGACATGAGGGCACCCTGGGACATAAGGCAGCCAGCCACTCCACCGTCGACAAACCTGAGTGAACATGTGAGAGTGGAGGGGCGACAGCATCCAAACATCCCATTTCACCACAACACTCTATGCCTGTGAAACCCTCCAGACCTGCTCCTGTACCTAAGAAAACTATTCACAAAAGGCTTGACTAAACAAATATGTTTTCAGCCTAGACTTAAACACTGAGACTGTGTCTGAGCCCCGAACACTAAGTGGAAGGCTGTTCCATAACTGTGGGGCTTTGTATGAGAAAGCTCTACCCCCAGCTGTAGCCCGCATTATTCGAGGTACCAACAAATAGCCTGCATCTTTTGATCTGAGTAGGCGTGACGGATCATAAAAGACCAAAAGTTCGCTCAGGTACTGTGGCGCGAGACCATTTAGTGCTTTATAGGTCAATAGTAGTATTTTATAATCAATACGAAATTTGATTGGGAGCCAATGCAGTGTGGATAAGATAGGGGTGATGTGGTCATATCTTCTGGTTCTAGTAAGGACTCTCGCTGCTGCATTCTGGACTAACTGGAGCTTGTTTATGCATCTACTGGAACATCCAGACAGTAAGGCATTACAATAATCCAACCTAGAGGTAACAAAAGCATGAACTAATTTTTCTGCATCGTGTAGTGACAATATATTTCTTATTTTAGCAATATTTCTGAGATGAAAGAAAGCAATCCTAGTTATATTATCTACATGAGCTTCAAAAGAAAGACTGGAGTCGATAATCACACCAAGGTCTTTTACTGCTGCACATGATGAAACAGAAAGGTCATCCAGAGTTATTATGTAATCAGAAAGCTTACTTCTAGCTGCATGTGGTCCTAGTACAAGTACTTCTGTCTTGTCAGAATTAAGTAAGAGAAAGTTAATAAGCATCCAGTTTCTAATGTCTTTTACACATTCCTCAACTTTATTAAGCTGGTGTCTGTCATCTGGCTTTGCTGAAACATACAATTGTGTGTCATCAGCGTAACAGTGGAAGCTAATACCATGCTTACGGATAATTTTGCCCAGAGGTGGCATATATAAAGAAAAGAGCAGTGGGCCTAAAACAGAGCCTTGCGGAACACCAAACTTTACCTTAGCATGAGAAGAGAAGTCACCATTTACGTTTACAAACTGATAACGAACAGTCAAATAAGACCTGAGCCAGGAAAGGGCTGTTCCCTTAATGCCTACTACATTTTCTAGTCTATCGAGGAGAATAGCATGATCAATGGTATCAAAAGCTGCACTAAGGTCAAGCAGCACCAGCAAGGAGACACAACCCTGATCAGAGGCCATTAGTAAGTCATTTACCACTTTAACCAGCGCTGTCTCTGTGCTATGATGAGGCCTAAATCCTGACTGATACATTTCATGAATGTTATTCCTATGTAAGTATGAGCATAGCTGCTGTGCTACAACCTTTTCAAGGACCTTGGAAATAAAGGGGAGGTTTGATATTGGTCTATAGTTAGACAGCTGACAGGGGTCAAGGTCAGGTTTTTTAATCAGGGGCTTGATAACTGCTAATTTAAAAGATTTAGGTACATAGCCAATGCTAAGGGAAGAATTGATTATCTAAATGTACTTTAGGTTATATTTCTCATATTTCTGGAGCAGAATTTCCGAAATCTTCAGCATGCAGTCTCTGTATGTAGAGGCGAGTTGAAGGTTAAAAGGTCAGACAGTGGTGTGATTTGAACTTCCAGCCTTCTGGTCGCTGGTGTGGAGATTTAACCGCTGAGCTTCTCACAGTCCTGTAGATTTGCATGGATCCTAATGAAATGCTTTTCTGTGATGTAAGAGGAAATATTTCATGGTTTCTTTTCTTTCTGCTTGCTGGGAAAGTGCTGTGAGAACGTGGTTTTAGTAATTAGATGTTTTAATAAATATTCCAAACATCTGACTACTAAAAATGTGACCATTTTTGGTTAAACCTAAAGCAGTGGGCTCAGTGGAGGAAAAAGGAAGACTGGCTTTTTTTTTCTTTTTTTTTTTTTTTTTTTAATTTCATGTGATAACTCGTTCCAGGGATGTTGAAATGCAGAGCTCCCACACACAGTGTGTGTGTGTGTGTGTGTGTGTGTGTGTGAGGGATGGAAGGTCTGTACTTAGGGTCATTTTGCCAAAAAGTAGAAATATTTCTTGATGCAGTCAGGCGAGAAAAAAATACAACGTGGGACTTAAAAAATGTTACAAACCTTATGAGCATTTCGAATAGCATTTAAACATTTGACATTTGTCCTGAGAGCCTAATCCACACACTCCCACACACGCACACACACACACACACACACACACACACAGCCATGTGAGTTTATTCCATTCCCTCCACCAAACTATTACAACACAGAAGTAAACACACCCTTCTCGCCTTTCAGCACGTAAACACACAGTGTACTCCTACTGATTTCAGGATTTACAGATGCACATACATGCCAGTCCTAAATGTTTCAGCAGAACACATACCACTGAAACACACACACACACACACACACACACACACACGCATACACTTTCCCG
>NC_069713.1:3655521-3690521 GCF_027358585.1 Pangasianodon hypophthalmus
GGAAACTTCCGCTCGGTCTCCACCTCCACCAAGTTCATCAACGGCAGGAGGATCACCACCAAACGGTACCGAACACCTCACACCAGCACAGCAATGAAGCCTGCAGTGCATGCGTGTATGAAGAATGTTCATGAGTGTGTGTGTGTGTGTGTGTGTGTGTGTGTGTGTAGCATCGTGGAGAACGGTCAGGAGCGGGTGGAGGTCGAGGAAGACGGCCAGCTGAAGTCTCTCACGGTCAATGGTAGGGAGCAGCTCCTGCGAATCAACAACATATGACCATTCCAGCAAAAAATAAAAAATTAAACAGGAATGAAAAAAAAAGCTTCGAAGTCAGACCAAAAAATTTTCCAAAACTCATGTCCAGTGTTCAGAAGGACGTCTCTCTCTCTCTCTCTCTCTCTCTCTCTCTCTCTCTCTGTACAACATTCCACCAACACCTGTAACGCACATCTCACCCAGGAAGTGTTTTTTTTTTTTTTTTTAAATGAGATAAACCTCTTCATCCTTTACTTCACTGCACCAGGCAGAAGCTGTCCATTCATCTGTAATATTTAATTCAGATCCTGATTATCTGCTGTCACCAATCACCATGTACATTCCTGTATCTTATGACTAATTTAATACTAATTTAATGTGCATTATTATTATTATTATTATTATTATTATTATTATTATTATTATTATCATTAGCTGTGTGTGGTCACTGCTGCATGGTTCGCCAGCGATGCGGCTCCTCATGTAGTCGTTCTTGTGATTGTTGCATAACCTCCAGCTCTGACACTTTGTTACTCATTATTAATATATCATTCATATCAATATGTTAATATATAGTTAATATAAATATATATGTGCATAGGATTTTTGTGTAAATGAGGAAAAAAAAAGTTTCTGTTTCAATAAAATGTGTTTTCACCTCGCTTTGGGGATGTTGCACTCACGCTTTCTGTGTGTTGATTTCACCAGTAACTTAATGCTAATGAGTGTGTGTGTGTGTGTGTGTGTGTGTGTGTGTGTGTGTGTGTGTGTGTGTTTCACTTGGCTGTTTTCTGCCTCGCGTGTGTTTCACCCAAACGCTCACGGATTATTAAACCACACTCTGCGCTAATTACTCGCTAATTTTTTCCTCCACGCCTCTAACACACTGACTAATCGCACTGACGCGTCTCAGCGGAGTTGTGAATTTACACTTCACATCACGAATCTTAACTTCACAGAACATTTCACGACAGCAGATATTCTTTTAAATCTGAGGAAACAAGGGAAAATAAAATTATTACCCAATTGAAAGAAGAAAAAAAAGGACATAAAAACAATAAATAACCAAAAAAAACAGTTATATATCATGTGATACAGTGTATATTACACCACACCACTGTTGACTTCTCACTCTGATTGGTCAGAAGGTGTTGATTAATTTTCTTTCACAGCAGCTCTGATGGTTGTTGCTATGGAAACTATTTAAGCGAACACAACCTGCATATATTTCTTACACATAATGTCTGAATGTAAATGTTTTTACTACGTGCCAGTGAGAGTAACATTAGTTTTGATCTTTCACCCCAAAGAAGATGACTTCTTCAGTCTGTGTGCGTGTGTGTGTATGTGTGTATGTGTATGTGTGTGTGTGTATGTGTATGTGTGTATGTGTATGTGTGTGTGTGTTTTGGCGTGTGTGTGTGTGTGTGTGTGTGTGTGTGTGTGTGTGTTTTGGCATGTGATGTGTTATGACACACTGAGAGTTGTTGGATGAGAAACTCAGAGGGAATTACACTCAGCTGTATAAAATCCTACAGCTACAGGAATTCAACATGCTGGAGCAAGCAGCAGAACACGACATCATGGAGTGTGTTTGTGTTTGTGTTTGTGTGTGTGTGTGTGTGTGTGTGTGTGTGTTTAAAACCTGGTATCTTCAGAGAGGATTAATGACATCACAGTGATTTCCACTGAAAGAGGTTAATGCTGCTCACATGGCTACAATCTGCACAATAACATCGGAGTATTCGGTGAAATTCGACATGAAATTCGCCACAATTTCACACTTTTTCAGTGCAAAGTGGGCGGGGCTAATCTTGGATAAAGCTTCTGTAAGCTCCAGTCTCAGCAGTCAAAAGGTTGATGTCACCAATGTTATCAAAATTTGTCTCTTCAAGACAAAAAACTAGCCTAGTGTGTGAAATTTTGCCTCGTGAGTGAGAGAAAGCTAGAGAAAGAGTTAGAGATCGAAATGAGAGTTAAAGCGAAAGCAAAACAAGTGTGTGAAAGCTAACTGAGTGAGCAAAAGCTAATCATAGCATGTGAAAGATAACCTACAGTATGAAAGCTAACTGAGCGAGCAAAAGCTAAAGTAGCGTGTGCAAAAGCATTCCTAGAAAACACTACTTAACCTGGCAGATAAAAACTAGCCTAGTGTGTGCAAGATAGCCTGCTGAGTGAGAGAATGCTGAGGTAATGATTTAAAGCTAACCTAGCGTGTGAAAGAGAGCTTTGTCAACAAAAGCTGACTTAGCAAGTGAAAGCTAACCTGGCAGATACTAGCTAGCCTATAGTATGTGAAAGCTAGCCTAGAAAGCACTAGCTAACCTGGCAGATAAAAACTAGTTTAATGAATAAAGCTAAAGTAGCAGGTGAGAGCCTGGAAATCAATGCTAACCTGACAGATAAAAACTAGCCTAGTGTGTGAAAGCTAGCCTAGAGAACAAGATAAAGCTAATTTAGGGAGTGAAAGCTAGCCTGGCATATAACAGCTAGCCTAGTGTTTGAAATATAATCTAGCGAAAGCTAATTGACCTAGAAAGCTTACCGAACAAGCAAAAACTTACCTAGCAAGCGAAAGGTAGCCTGTAGAGCGAAAGCTAACCTAGTAACGTAGCGTAAGATGCAGGTGTGTATGAATGCATTCATACCTGCCCTGCTAGACAGCTAAAGCTAGCAGCTAGCTTTAGCTGGCAACAACACTTGCAGCTAGCTTTAGCAAAAAGCTTCACATGTAAGAAGTGACGTCTCAGAGCAGTGTGATGGAACTGTGCTGTAGGTGATCATCACCCCTCTTAATTTCTCACTGTCTTTAAACAGAGCTAAGATGAGTCGAGAAACATTTTCCAGATTTGAACACGAGCCACTCCCTCCGACTCGCTAGCGTTAGACGTGTTTGTGCAGGTCGCTTCGTTCTGCGGATAAAATCCTTCTTCCGTAAACCTCGAGAGGAGTGAGATCTCCACTGAACTCTGACTAACTCACACAGCTGCTCTGAGGAATGCAGGAAATATCGCTCTGTTTATCTCTTCAAGTTCTAACACATTTCTGGAAAAGGTGTGAGTGTGAGTGTGTGTGTGTGTGTGTGTGTGTGTGTGTGTGAGAGCATTTGCATGTAGTATGAAGTACATGTGAGCTGCTGGATGTTGTAATAGCCATGCTGAGGAGTGTGTTAGTTTATAGTTCTATCTATCTACAGTCAGGTCCATCAATATTTGGACATTGACACAGTTATTGTTATTCTAGCTGTCTACCACAGTGTACTGATGAAATTTGGGATTTTTTTATATGTTTGTATATATATTTTAAGGGACCAAAAGTAATGGGACAATTGACTGCTCAGCTGTTCCATGACCAGGTGTGTTATTCCTTCATTAATTCACTTACAGTTAAGCAGATAAAAGGTCTAGAGTTGAATTGCAGTTGGAATCTGTAATCTGGAATCTCAATATGAAGTCCAAAGAGCTGTGACTGCCAGTGAAACAAGCCATCACTAGGCTGAGAAATCAAAACAAACTCATCAGAGAGATAGCGAAAACATTAGGTGTGGCCAAATCAACTATCTGGTACGTTCTTATAAATAAAGAACACACTGGTGAGCTCAGAAACACCAAAAGGCTCACATAAAAGATCACATGAAACAGAAAAGTGTGGTAGATGACAGAAGAATTCTTTCCCTGGTGAAGAAAAAACACATTTCATAACAGCTGACCAGGTGAAGAACTCTCTCCAGGAGGTAGGTGTATCTGTGTCAAAGCCAACAATCAAGAGAAGACTTCACCTGAGTAAATACAGAGTGTTTAAACCACTGATCAGCCTCAAAAAACAGGAAGACCAGACTAGAGTTTTCCAGAAACATCTAACATCCTATGGACAGATGCGACGAAGATCAACTTGTACCAGAATGATGAAAAGAGAAGAGTATGGAGAAGGGAAGGAACTGCTCATGACCTGAAGCATACGACCGTGTCTTACAGCATGGGTGTGTACGGCTGCCAGAGAAACTGTTTCTCTTGTTTTTATTGATGATGAGACTGCTGACTAAATCAGCAGGATGAATTCTGAAGTTTATAGGATGATATTATCTGCTCACATTCAGCCAAATGCTTCAGAACTCATTAGATGATGCTTCACAGTGCAGATGGACAATGACCCCAAGCATACTTACCCCTTAAGCAACCCAAGATTTATTTAAGGTAAAGAAGTGGATTGTTCTGCAATGGCCAAGTCAGTCACCTGACCTGAATCCGCCTGAGCTGCATTTCACTTCCTGAAGATGAAACTGAAGACAAAACTTCCCTAGAACAAGCAGGAAGTGAAGACAGCTACAGTAAAAACCTGGCAGAGCATCATGGGAAGAAACCCAGCGTCTGGTCCTGTCTATGGCTTCCAGACTTCAGGCAGTCATTTACTGCGAAGGATTTACAACTGAGTATTAAAAATTATATTCATTATCATCATTATTATTATAAATGATTACTCTAATATACTGTGGTAGACAGCAAATAACTCTAACATCATCTGTCTAATAACATCTATCTATCTATCTATCACAATGTTATGGTGGTGCTGAGTCATTACTCATCTCATTTTTCTATACGGTATGCAGGGATTTTAAACAACTTTTTAAAAAAGAAATGTAATTCATAGTAAAGTTATTAATTTAACACATTTTTGTAATCAGTGATTAATTCCACGTTGTATGAATTCAGTTCATTATATAACGAAGTGACCTTGAGGCGATCAGTAATGAAGCGCACGCTGTATGAATGTAGTATTTCTTGTGTTTTGGAGCCACCTGCAGGTCAGATCCATCACACACACACACACACACACACACACACACACACACACACACACACACACACACACACACACACACACTTTATAGCCTCTATAACAGGTTTCCTGCTTTAACTGTAATTTGATCTGTTCTCTTCACAGAGTGTTTTATCATTCAGACGAAATAAAAAAAAACCATATTCTTCTGTTTAGACTGATGATCATAAATCATTTTACCGTCATTCCTCTGCTACAGTACACAGAGTGTAGACGCTGTTATTCCACAAGGAGCAGGAAACTGAATCCCAGAGAGTTTTCTATTGGACAATACATACACATGGCCTTTAGGGTATATCATCCAAAAATATTCAGATATAATCTACGCTAATAACTAGCAGCTAGTTCTGTGTTCCAGTTTGGTAAAGCTGATATTTCAGAGTTGACTGAGTCCTTTTCAGGAAACAGGATACAGAACCTGTTGTTGTTGTTGTTGTTCGCTGTCTTTTTCTCCATTTGATAATAAATAGTGCAATTTGGGAATATTTGATTTTCTAAAATAAGCGACATAACACCTAATTTTAATTCAATTTAATTCAATTTATTTGTATAGCACTTTTATCAACGGACATTGTCACAAAGCAGCTTTACAGAAATAAATAAATTCAGGATATAAATGTTAAATGTATGAATTTATCCCTAATGAGCGAGCCAGAGGTGACGGTGGTGAGGAAAAACTCCCTGAGATGATATGAGGAAGAAACCTTGAGAGGAACCAGACTCAAAAGGAAACTCATCCTCATCTGGGTGATAACGGATAGTGAGATTATATAACTGTGTACAACATGGACAAATAGTGCGATTGTGTAACCAGGAAATTCATTACAGTTTACACATGAAGTCTATTTTATTGAAGTTATCAACTGTTCAATGATGGAGACTTGAGTTCAAATCTGTTTGTGGGAATCGCAGTCCTGAAGCTATCAAAGCAATTGCAGTCCTCGGCCATCGTAGCAAAACTTCGTACCAATTGAAGTCCAAAGTCATCTTCATGGTTTATAAGTGGTACCAAGTGATGAGAAATCCTACCAGAAGGAGGGCATCAGGATGGATCAGGCAGGTCCGGAGAGCAGGAGGAGTCAGGATCACTGGCACCTCAGGAGTAGCAGGTGTAGACTTTATTTCTCCAGCACTTAAACACTTAAACATTAACTTAAATATTAAAATATACAGATTTACAGTATAATTTACAATTATAATGATGTATTTTTTACTATCACTTAACCATTTAATTATCATTAATCATCAATTATTAATAGTTATAAATTAATGCAATTAAAATTAATAAAAATAATATACTTTCATAACAGATTTTTTTATAACTTAATCAATACAAGTGATTACTGTAAATGCATTACTATATTATTAAATAACACTTACCTACTGTCATATATAGTTTATTATTTATTTCAGATTGTGCTTATACTGTATACTTTCCTAATAAATACCTTCCTTTATTTATTTATTCATAATGTGTAAAAGTATTATATATTATTGACTATATTCTAGATCTGTGTATTTATCTAGAGTCTTAGCGCTCTAGCACTGGACAGGGTTCTGGGTTTGTCCCTCTGGGGGGAGAACCTTTAAAGGTTCTAGGTAAAACCTTACAACATGATGTCTTCTTATCAGAACCTCTTCGGAAGTGAAGAACCCTCGAGGAACCTTTTTATCTCCTTCTGTGTTATTTCACTGCTCCGTGACTGCACACTGTAGGATTTTTATTAAAATAAATCATACTTACACACACAGCTATTTGTTCTTAACTGAGTGGTAACGGAAGCTGGATAAGAAATCTCAGCTTTAATATGAGTGTGTGTGTGTGTGTGTGTGTGTGTGTTGTGTAGATCCAGGACTTTAAAGTGTTTAAGTGCTGTTCCTGAGCTTTAGGTAATCGTTATAAACACTCTCGGTCCCTCTCTGTACATACACACACACACACACACACACACACACACACACACACACATACACACACACACACTTCCCTGGTGTTAAAATACCAGTGCTGTTTATAGACTCATTCTCACACAGTGGCACTTTTAAAGTTCACTTCCTGACTCTAAACACCTGCTCGAGTCTAATTAAAAGCCGAGCTTTGTGCATTATTGATGAACACCCGGACGTCTAAAGTGCACACTCCTTCTCCCACTTTTTCCTGAGCTTTGGCTCGTTGGGAAAAGGTCAGGCTTCCCGTTGTGTGATCTTCAAGCCTTTATTTAGCTTAAATACAGGTTTCAGCTCGCTCCCTTCTTCCCCGTGCACTCAGGTGACGAGTTTATTCTCTCCTTCTTCCCGTGAGAAATGATCAGCTACGTTAAAGCATCTACCTAAAGATCAGTGAGATTACTGAGGATAGTACCACTTAGAAACCATAAAGATGACGTAAGCCTGCAGTTGCTACGTACATATTTACACTCAAGTCTCCATCACTGAACAGTTAATAACTTCGACTTCAACAAATAGACTTCATGTGAAAACTCTAGTGAATTCAGAAATAACTCTGATGCTCATACGTATGACGTTCCTGGTTACACATTTGAAGTTTTTGACTCTATAGTACACTGTAAGACATTTTGGTTAAACTTAGAAACGAAAGTTCACCTGCTGCCTTAAAAACATGAGTAACCTCAACTCACTGTTTCAACTCAGTCAGGTCAAGACAGTGACTCAAAGACAACAATCCAAAGTCCAGACAGTGACTCAAAGTCAATACAATGATTCAAAGTCAAGACAATGACTTATAGACAATGATCCAAAGTCAAGACAATGACTCAAAGTTGAGACAATGACCCAAAGTCGAGACAACGACTCAAAGTCGAGACAACGACTCAAAGTCGAGACAGTGACTCAAAGTCAAGACAATGACTTAAAGACAATGATCCAAAGTCAAGACAGTGACTCAAAGTCAAGAAAGTGACTCAAAGACAATGATCCAAAGTCAAGACAATGATCCAAAGTCAAGACAGTGACTCAGACAATGATCCAAAGTCAAGACAATGATCCAAAGTCAAGACAGTGACTCAAAGACAATGATCCAAAGTCGAGACAGTGACTCAAAGTCAAGACAATGACTCAAAGACAACAATCCAAAGTCCAGACAGTGACTCAAAGTCAATACAATGATTCAAAGTCAAGACAATGACTTAAAGACAATGATCCAAAGTCGAGACAGTGACTCAAAGTCGAGACAGTGACTCAAAGTCAAGACAATGATCCAAAGTCAAGACAGTGACTCAAAGTCAAGACAATGACTCAAAGTCAAGACAGTGACTCAAAGACAATGATCCAAAGTCAAGACAGTGACTCAAAGTCGAGACAATGACTCAAAGTCAAGACAGTGACTCAAAGACAATGATCCAAAGTCAAGACAGTGACTCAAAGTCGAGACAGTGACTCAAAGTCAAGACAATGACCCAAAGTCGAGACAGTGACTCAAAGTCAAGACAATGACTCAAAGTCGAGACAATGATCCAAAGTCAAGACAGTGACTCAAAGTCAAGACAATGACTCAAAGTCAAGACAGTGACTCAAAGACAATGATCCAAAGTCAAGACAGTGACTCAAAGTTGAGACAGCAACTCAAAGTTGAGATAATGACTCAAAGTCAGGACAATGACTCAAAGTCGAGACAATGGATTACTTTAAGTTTAATTTTTGAAATCTTATAAACTTGAGTTCAATATCCAAAACTTGTCATAACAATGACAGTTAAAAAGAAGAAAGAAGTTCTCATAACTTAATGGAGCTCTCATGTTTTACAATGTATACATTTATAAAAAGAGAAATTATTTATAATCTCACTATCCGTTATCACCCAGATGAGGATGAGTTTCCTTTTGAGTCTGGTTCCTCTCAAGGTTTCTTCTCATATCATCTCAGGGAGTTTTTCCTCACCACTGTCACCTCTGGCTCGCTCATTAGGGATAAATTCATACATTTAACATTTATATCCTGAATTTATTTATTTCTGTAAAGCTGCTTTGTGACAATGTCCCTTGTTAAAAATGCTACACAAATAAATTGAATTGAATTGAATATGTCTATCTGTCTATCTGTTATTTATTTTAAGCTCTTTTATAGTTTCACAAATAAATTTTATTTGTATACTGTAGCACTTTTATTTTATATTTGTTGTATTTATATATTTATTTTTATTTGTTTTATTCCTCTTAAACTATAGCAACTTACTCATTACTTACTTATGTTTTATTTATTAAAGAACAATGTCAAGTTACAGCTTTACCTCTGACTGTTACAAAGCGCTGACACTGGAGACTCCTTCCATCAATGATAATTAAACATCTCCTTACTCTGAAAAAAAAAAATGTTTATGTAGAGTGTTGTTTACGTGAATGAGCTGTTACTATAGAAACGATAAGGTATTAGAACGAGCGAATTAATATAAACCTGCTACTGTCAGAGCTGCTGTTATAGAAAACGAATCACCACCTTCTGACCAATCAGAATGCAGAATACACACAACAGCGCGATTATATCTATATAATGTTATTAGGTTTTAAGTTTGATGATGCTGATTACGCTGCTTCACTAGCTTGCTTTAGATGGTGCTATAAAGGATTTGTGATTTATGTCGTTTCTTTGTGATAAGACACATTGAGCACACTGCCAGGAGAGCTGCAGAGAGCTGCCGTTGTTGTTGTCGTCGTTGTTGTTGTTGTTGCTGTTGGCTTTGGAGGAAGCTGCAGGTGATTTTGGCGCCGTCGTTTTAATGAAAGATGAACGTGATAAAGGTGACGGAGGGACAAATATCCGGTAACCTGAGCCAAAATTCCTGACCCGAGCTCTAATCTGTGATATTAAAAAGGAGCGTGGATGTGTAATGCAGACTCTTTTCTCTGTGCTGATGATGGTGGATGTGTGTGAAGCACACACTGACCACGACCCTGCTCCTATCCTGTATCGCAGATAGCTGCTTATTGGACTTAATGCAGTTACACCGAGAGAGTCGAGTGCTGATGCACTGCATGATCAAAGTACGGTGTGGAAGTCATTGTTTCATCCTCTGTGTGGTGCACTTTTATGAGGAGTAGCGTACAAAATCTTAAACCGCTCACTATCGGTGGTTACAGATGATTATTTTAATGACCTACACGTGTAGTGCGTGATGTCACGCCTGAGCCATTATTTTTGTAGCCAAGAAATCCAAAATGAAACATATACTGGATGTATCAGGGGTATAATGCTATAATGTTGTTAACTGTATCTGTTTCTGTTTAGGGCTCAAAATATTCATATCTGTTTTCACATTCAGATTTAAACTTGAAAATGGGCGTGGCCTATAAAGGAGGGGTTTTGTTTTCTCTCAGTAAGGTTACTACATGTAGCTTCTAGCGTGACTGAGTGATCAAGCTAACCGTTTCAAAGCAGTGATGTCTTTCCCCAAATCGAGACACTGATTGACTTCACTGTAGACAACAAGAGCTGTTTAATAGAATTTGATCAGATGGACTTCAGTTTTTAGCTTTGTTACATTTCACAAACTTCGCTGGACTCAGTATTCGACTGTTATGAAGCTGGGACGCACTTACAGTGCTGCTGCGAGTCAAAATGGCGTCCTTCAAGCCACGATTCATTGTAATGACTGGATGATTTTCTTTTAAAAACGACAAGCACGACTTAAAGATGATGCAAAACATATGCGTTGAATATTTTACACTGAAGTAATTCCATGATTCTGTTTCGGAGAGGCTGCAGAGGTATGCTGGGATATGTGGAGCAATGACTCGGAAATATTTTCTGCAGAGAAATATGGTATAAATTAGGCAAAAATATCATAATCACAATATTTTTTAAAGACGATGCACAATATGTGTCATGATATACAGTAACCTCCAGTAAAACTGTAATGATGCATTAAAAAATAAACTTTTAAAAATGTATTTAATGCTTTTATGTATTTAAGACTGAAAAAAGGAGAAGGGAATTTTTTTAACTGCTTAAAAAAAAGCTTAATATTTTGCCATTTTAAATATTCAAGCAGTAGAAAACTTTCTCCAATCAGCGGCTTGGTATTTAAAAAAATATAAAAATATGACAGAAGATATCAGGATATCTGTATTGTGACATAATTTTTCACAATATTGATATTAGAACATCATATCCCTCAGTGCTGGCAGTGTTTAGGTCAGGCTAAAAAAAAAAAACAAAAAAAACAACGCATAGCAGGGTTGCCAGGTTGTGCGTATAATATCAGCGTATTGCAGATAGATACTGAGAATCACAAATGCGCTGGCAATCCTCTGTAAACTTGTTTTGCCTGAAAAGACTGAAAAAGAAAGAAAAAATATCTATTTCTATTCTTGAACTTTTTGGGCTAGTTTTAAAAGTTTTGTGTGAGCTGTAGCTAGTGTGTAAATAATGCTGAAACTTGGCAACCCGGCAAGCTGTTCTTTAAAACTCTACAACAAAATAAACACCTTGTGCTTGCGTGAGTATTTTTCTTTCTTCCTGTAGGATCCACAACTATTGTGAAGGTTTTAGGCAAGAGAGAAAAAAACCCCTGAAAAAACAGAATACTCAGCCTTCCGTTCGTATCTGTATTAATATTCGTGTAGGGCGTGTAATCTGTTTAATATTAATAACATATCCGTGTTCGCTTACACTCGCAGTACACACAGAGTTCAGGAGCCATTATTTCCCACGCTATGAGTGGACATGTGCAGGAGGGAGGAAGCTGAATCCCAGACCACTCTGTACTGGAAATATCAGATACGACATAAAGAATACGAGACGCTGAGTAACCGTACGTTCTGCTGTAACTCCAGTGTTGAATCTGTTTTGATGGAATATTTGGAATTAGTCTGTATTTGAAGCACTCAGACCCAAATATTTCACGTGTGATGGCGTGAGTAACGTGAAAAACGTGTGAACTCAAATAAACACATATGAATTAGTAAGGAATATCTGTGTGTGTGTGTGTGTGTGTGTGTGTTTGTCATTTTAGAGCAAAGCACCATGACACAGCGCTGACACTGGAGACTCCTTCCATACATGTTAAATAAACATCTTCTTAAAGAAAACCTCTCCATATCAACTATTAATACGTACAATACATTTTAAAAAATCATTTTTTATTATTAGTCTTAGATCCTGTGGCACGTACAAGTCGCTGCCTATGAGCTGTTACTATAGAAACGATGACGTATTAAAACGAGCGTATTTAAACACACTGTGGTGTAAAATGCGATCGCACAAAATAAACAACTCGAGAAATCACGTCTAAATAATGAAACTTGTATGTGTGATTTTACACGAGTTCATTTCTAAGAGAGACGATGGCATCACGAATCATCATAGCTTTAAATACAATATATTAGCATTTTTAATTCCGCACACACACACACGGAGAGGAGTGAGTGGAGAAGAAAGCAGCAGGAGAAGAAAAGCTTTATTAGTATTAAAGGATTACATTTTATTACATTAGCTTTTTCATTATTTATTTCTCCTCGAAATGTAATTAAAATGAAAATGGATTACACACACACACACACACACACACACACACACACAGCTCTTTCAGTGTTTTTTTTCCTCCTCTTATCATCCAGGTGAAATAAAAGCAGGTATTAATACTCAGGGAAATGTGATGTGCTTCAACACAACCCTGATTTTTTTTTCCCCCCAATTTTTTTGTCCTTTTCTTTTTATATTTTTTCCCTCAAATTAAAACGGTGATATGATCTGTCTGTGTTTCATAGACAAAAAACACTCTAACCCTCTCTGTCTGTCTCTCTTTCTCTTTCTCTGTCTCTCTCTCTCTCTCTCTCTCTGTCTCTCTCTCTCTCTCTCTCTGTCTCTCTCTGTCTCTGTCTCTCTCTCTCTCTCTCTCTCTCTGTCTCTGTCTCTCTCTGTCTCTGTCTCTCTCTCTCTCTCTCTCTCTGTCTCTCTCTGTCTCTGTCTCTCTCTCTCTCTCTCTCTGTCTCTCTCTCTGTCTCTCTCTGTCTCTGTCTCTCTCTCTCTCTCTCTCTCTCTCTGTCTCTCTCTGTCTCTGTCTCTCTCTCTCTCTGTCTCTCTCTGTCTGTCTGTCTCTCTCTCTCTCTCTCTCTGTCTGTCTGTCTCTCTCTGTCTCTCTCTCTCTGTCTGTCTGTCTCTCTCTGTCTCTCTCTCTCTGTCTCTCTCTGTCTGTCTGTCTGTCCTTCTCCCTTTCAATTCAATTCAATTTTATTTGTATAGCACTTTACAATGGACCTTTTTTGTCTCTCTCTCTCTCCCTTTCTTTGTCTCTTTTTCTGTCTCTCTGCCTTTCTGTCTCTCTCTCTCTGTATCTCTCTCTTTCTTTATATCTCTCTGTCTGTCTCTCTCCCTTTCTTTGTCTCTCTGTCTGTGTGTTTCTCTTTCTTTTTCTCTCTAATGTCTATTGTTTAATGTTATTGTTAGTCTATTGTTTGTCTCTTTCTCCTGGTTGTCTGTCTGTCTCTGTTTCCCTCTTTTCCTGTATCTCTCTTTCTCTCTCATGCTCTACATCTCTCTGTCTGTCTCTGTCTCTTGCTGTCTCTCTCTCTCTTTTCTCTGAGTGAATGGTACAGTTTCACTGCTGTCACTTCTCATTAATAAGACATCTTCAGGACAGAAATGTGGAAATTGAGGTGCCTGACGCTGTTTCTGTCTCGGTATGTGTCTTTTATCTTCCGTCGAGTTTTCCGATGTCTTCAGGACAGACGAGTTTACGCTTTGTGGTTTCTCGGTAACATAACATGCTGTTTTTTTTGGCTTATTAACTTCAAGAGGGAGAAAAAAGAGAGGCTGATGAGGGAACGACTGTTTATAGCTGCTATAACATAGGTGAGAACAGGAACTAACTTGTTTCTTAAATTAAATGTAACTATTAATGGATAAAAAGTATGACGTGCCATTGTTTAATAAATAAAAGACTGTAATGGTTAGCAAATCAGCGTGGTAAAACACTTAAAATGCTTGAATTTGATTTATTTCTTTCGTAACTAGTTCTTACAGCATCTTCCTTGGAATGTGTTTTATTTTGTGTGTGTTTGTGTATGTTTGTGTGTTTATCTTCCTGATTAATGAAATTAACAAAGCAGCGGCGTTGAGAAATAAACAACATGACCAGGATTTGTTTATCTCATTAACCCTTTCAGGCTCAGACACAACTTCGGTGAAGTAAACTGAGATAAACAGAATCATTAAGCTAAACTCTGTCTGGTGGTCAGGCTACTCAGGCTCAGGGTCAAAGGTCATTTCTGAGATTGCTGTGCTTCATTTCTTAGTGCAGCAGTGTTTCATTTCTTTGGGATTTGTTAAACATTCAACTATTAAACATCATATTTATTTCTTTTTCTGATCCAGTGTGTGTATGTGTGTGTGTGTGTGTGTGTGTGTGTGTGTGTGTGTGGTGGATAAAAGAGGAATGGTTGAAGCAGCATCTGTCCTCTTTCTTCTCCTCTCCCCTGTGTAATTACGCAGCACAATGGCAGTGGGAGGCGAGCCCCTTCACTCCGTCACGCTAATTCAATATAAATGTAAATGACCACGCTGAGAGAATAAAGAAACCTCGATCTGTTTACACGTCTAATCACAATAAAAGCGTGCTGAGTGAAATATGAATGCGAGACGCATCACAATTATGTGATAAGAGAGACGGAGGAGGAGGCAAGTGCCGCGTTTAAACCATACGTTTGTGTTCTTACATCTTGATGAAGCGCAGTTACTGTTACTCATTCTGTTACTCTTACTCTTACTCTAAGTGTTACTCATACTGTTACTCTTACTCATACTATTACTCATACTGTTACTCTAAGTGTTACTCATACTGTTACTCTAAGTGCTACTCATACTGTTACTCATACTGTTACTCTTACTCATACTATTACTCATACTGTTACTCTAAGTGTTACTCATACTGTTACTCTTACTCATACTATTACTCATACTGTTACTCTAAGTGTTACTCATACTGTTACTCTAAGTGTTACTCATACTGTTACTCTTACTCATACTATTACTCATACTGTTACTCATACTGTTACTCTTACTCATACTATTACTCATACTGTTACTCTAAGTGTTACTCATACTGTTACTCTAAGTGTTACTCATACTGTTACTCTAAGTGTTACTCATACTGTTACTCTAAGTGTTACTCATACTGTTACTCTAAGTGTTACTCATACTGTTACTCTTACTCATACTGTTACTCATACTGTTACTCATACTGTTACTCTTACTCTAAGTGTTACTCATACTATTACTCATACTGTTACTCATACTGTTAATCTTACTCTTACTCTAAGTGTTACTCATACTGTTACTCTTACTCATACTGTTACTCATACTGTTACTCTAAGTGTTACTCGTACTCTTACTCATACTCTTACTCTAAGTGTTACTCATACTGTTACTCTTACTCTTACACACACTGTTACTTATACTGATACTCATACTCTTAGTAATACTCTTACTCTCACTGTTACTCATACTGTTACTCTTACTCTTCCTCTGTGTTACTCTTACTGTTCCTCATATTCTTAGTAATTCTTTTAGTCTAAGTGTTACTCATACTGTTACTCTTACTCATACTATTACTTATACTGTTACTCTTACTGTCACTGTTACTCTTACTGTTACTCTTACTCTTAGTAATACTCTCACTGTTACTCATACTGTTACTCATATGCTTAGTAATACTCTTACTCTCACTGTTACTCACTGTTACTCTTACTCTGTGTTACTCTTATTATTGCTCATATTCTTACTGTTACTCTTACTCTAAGTGTTACTCATACTGTTACTCTTACTCATATTCTTACTGTTACTCTTACTCTAAGTGTTACTCATACTGTTACTCTTACTCATATTCTTACTGTTACTCTTACTCATACTGTTACTCATACTCTTTGTAATACTCTTACTCTCACTGTTACTCATACTGTTACTGTTACTCTTACTCTAAATGTTACTCATACTGTTACTGTCACTCATACTCATACTGTTACTCTTAGTGTTACTCTTATTTGTTACTTTTACTTATACTGTTACTCATACTGTTACTCTTATTCATACTCTTAATCTTACTTGTACTGTTACTCACTGTTACTGTTACTGTTACCATCCTAGAGTGTTTTATTCCTCTTATACCAATTTACCAACAATTACAATTTATTGTTTATTACAGAACAATAGGTCGTATTTTATTATACAAGATGATACAAGATAGTTCCAGTTATTGCTTACGATACAGTTATTCCCTCACGAGCCTCTCTTTTCTCTTTATTGAAGTTAATAAGACAAAACTCCTCTGTCTTAAAGTTACAGATTTATCTCTGACTGTTACAAAGCACTGACACTGGAGACTCCTTCCACAAATGTTAAATAAATTTCTCCTTGTAGAAAATTTCACTGTATCAACTATTTTTTTTTTTTCATGTGGAGTGTCGCTGTACACGTCCCCGTGAACGAGCTGTTACTATAGAAACGATAACGTATTAGAACAGGCGCATTAATATAAACCTGCACTACTGTCAGAGCTGCTGTTACAGAAAACTAATCAACACCTTCTGACCAATCACAATCCAGAACTCAACAGCACTGTGGTGTGTTCTTGCTAACAGTTTTAGGTTAGTGGAACATTTTCAGTTTTAAGAACATTCAATTTGTGGTCTGAGAACATTTTTCCCTAAATGTTCCTACAACATTACTGCAACATATTTTGCTGTCAGAAAATGCAGTAATGTTGATTTGTGTCCAGCTGGGAATGTTGTGTGAGCGTCGTCTAAAACATCTATCACTGGGTTTTACGTTCTTGATCAGCAAAGATTTATAGAGGAACAAGCAGGACATTTAAAATTTTATTAACATTTCATGTTTAATCTTAAAGACTCTAGGCTTTTATTTATTTGTTCATTTTATTTTATTTTTTTTTACTTTTTTGAATTTTTTTTTTACTTTTATTATATTTTTTTCTACACATGTTGCTGTTTTGTAATAATTTCTCTTATTTCTGTTTCTGTAAACGTTACAGAGCAGCTGTTGGCAAGAAACTTTCTCTCTGGGATGAACAAAATCTTACTTTTAATTGAGCTTGGAAGCTGATAAATGTATTTGAATATGAACATCATATATTTGAATGATATACACATAAAATAAAAATAAAAAAAATCACTGTGGTGTATTTAATAAATTTACATTTTTGCCAATGTTTATTTCATTTTTTTTTTTTTTGAACATGCAAGGGGTTTTATATATATATATAAAAATTCAAAATGAAGGGCTATGGTTTTGAGATTTTAAAAAAATCTCTACACTACATTAAAATCTCAAAAATTCAAATCTCACAAGTGCAGAGTTGATGTGAAAAAGGCTGAAGGTGAAGCGTCCAGAATTTCCAGGGAAAATTACACACTTTTCTATACAGCACATGCGTACTGGTGTATATTTATTACAGATCTCTATCTGTCCATTTTCACACAGATATTAGCACTCCGAGTGCCCTGCCTGGCCCAGCCTCTCACTCCCGTTACCTTAGAAACGCCGCAGACGAGGATGATGGGGAAAAAGGAAACGCCAGAGGTCTGATATAGAGTCCATACATCATCCTCTCAGCTGATTTCTCAACAAATGATTCACTTTTTAATGCTCGTTAGTGAAAATATGTCACACAGATATTTCTAAAGACCTTAAATTTTTGAAAAATGTTTTGTTCTCTTGCAGGATTTTTCGAAAACAGAAGAAGGAAACACTGGCGAGCAGACTCGGACAACAAAAAGAAGCTAAATCCCCGTCTGGCACCACGGATCGGCTCCTGGTTCTGAACTTTCACTGCAGCACTTTGTGGATTTTTTTTTTTTTTTTTTTTAAGATAGATAATAAAAACACAGAAGAGCGGTAGAGTGTGTATTATACTATATTATAGTTCTCCTTTTGAAATCAAAATGCCTTCACGTGACTGAGTTTCCATCCTGTATCTGGTTAATGTCACTACTGGGGACTTTCTAAGGGCATTTAGAAGAGTTTTAGTCGCCCAGACATTGTGATATTATCATTGGAAATGGAGATTTTATTTTTATTATTATTTTTTTTAGTGAAGTGAGAATCTGAAAACTAGCCACAATATTCAGTCTCCAAAAAGTGCAACAATTCGTCATCATGAGACCGAGAGCATTATTTATTAAAGGTTGTGTGTGTAGAGATGTGTGTAGCGATATGACAAAAATATCATAATCACGATACATCAAGTCTTTTCTATGAGACGTGTATGCATCATGACAAAATTAAGACTGAAAAAAGGAGAGGGGAAGAAAATGTAACTAATTTCTTTTTGTACATTTAACAATTTTAAAGATTTAGAGAATTTGAATAAAACTGTAACTTCCAATCAGAGTTTGTTAGAAAATAAACGTTATAAAAAATACACTGCGATATCTTAAAAAAAAAAAAAGATGTAATTTATCACATTGATAATTTATTGTCATATTGCTCAGCACTACACAATACAAACACAATCAAACCTGATAAACAACCATGAATAAGCCTGCATGTTGTTTTGTATTGCCTTAATGTAATATGTAATTGTGAAATAGTGGGCGGAGCCAATGCAAATGAGTTAATTAATCAGCTTTAGTGTGATTTACCACAACCTGAAAATCCCTTCAGGAACAGAGATTGTAAATTATAGTCATAATCTAATTACGTACAGTGAAAACCGAAGGGCAGAAATGAATAAATGAAAACTGAAGGGCAGGTAATAAATTTGGTTCTAGTGTTTAGATACATATTCTGAATGCATTTTAATCGACAAAACAGATGCAGGAAAATGCTTTATGTACTGAAACCTACAATCTAATACAGGAACATAAAGGATGTACAGTAAGAACGATATCTGCTAGTTACACTCTTAGTGAAAAGGTTCCTTAAGGGTTCTTTGGATAAACAGATTGGGTTCTTAGCATCCAAAAAACATAGTCATGATCATTTCTTTATAGGGAAACACTCTGTTGTTAGGTTCCACATAGTACCTTTAAGGATTCCCTCAGAGGGAGAACCAGAGAACCTTTAAAAGTACTGAATGATTTAATAGTGTATTTAACACACACTTCCTGTCCGTAATGAACATCTCAGTTTTACAGAAATCTTATTACGAAACTGTAGAAGCACTAAAGGTGGAAATCGTGTGGAACTTTCTGGAGAACCCGAATCTCACCTTTTATCACCGTTTCAATCGAAATATTCAGATTATAAACTGCTCTTCCTGTTTATGTCCTCTGTATTCTGCATCTACTGTATACGGTACGTTTATTTGTAGAGTTTTTTTTTTTAATAAGAAAAAAAAAATACATTTTGTCTTAGACTGGTGAAGTTCTCTATTTTATCTATAAAGACTTTTGTGAATACATTTAGATTTATATTTAAGCTTCCTATATAGACAATATGCTACATAGATTTTGAAACAATAACAAATGCTTTTACAATTTTCCATTAAAAAAACCTGTACACTAAATGATTGTGTTCACTGACTGACTCGATCCATAACTAATTTATTATTCTCTATGCAAACATTTGCTCAAAAGAGAAATACTTAACGATATTTTAAATATTTAAAAAATATTTAAAGATTGTCAAAGCTTCTTTCTGCTTTTGATTTATTGATTCATATTTATAGATGATGGAACTTTAACGTCCTTTAAGGTTCATCTAAAGGAAAAAGTCCTAAATCCGAAGTGGAATGGAAAATTCGAATCACAGCGTGATCAGCAGCTCAATAATCTGCTCACGATTTCAAGAGGAGGTGAAAATCCTGAAAACCGAGCATTTTCTTTAAGCGGACTTACAGAGTGGATGTTCTCGTCTTTCACTTAGCTTTAACACCTGACGTTAACAGTGAAACCGTTTCAGTTCTCCTGATCTGTAGGAATGCAAGCGGTCATCTCCCTCACGGTTTAAACACGTTATATAATAATAATCCCTTTGTAAACATGCCAGCTCATTTCTTATTTCATTCAGGCTTAATTTTGTAATGAGGCTTAAAACATTTATTATTAACATTTTCATTTCATCCATGTGAGACATAGCGTTTGCGATTTTTGACCCATCGCCACGTTTTTCTCTTTTTTTCCAGCTAAATCTGTAATTGCAGATTTGCTTTAATGAATTTTGTGGGCGTCAGTGAATGCAAATGAGCCGTGTCAGGAACACGCTTTGCACTTTACAGGTGATCAACATACGCACACGACTACAAAGAAAATCAGCTTTTCTGAAACTCTTGTAAATCCAGCAGAATATTTTAGTCCGGTTTGGCTTACACAAACATTGACACACCACTTTATTAAAAGATTGATGAATGAGGTCCAGTATCAGAATTACAGTCTCTGTTCAAAGACATTTACTGAAGTCTTTAAGTGTCTTCTGCACCACAGTGATCTCTCAGAGGAAGCATTCTGAGAGCAACACGAGAGGGATTAAGCGTTCTTCATCGTGAAATGTGTAATTAATATAATCATGGATGATGTACTGAAGGCGATAGATCAGAACTTTTATTCCGACAAGATGAAGTAAGGAATAAACCACTGTGTTGTGCTGCTGTAGTAGCGCTGAGATAAAGCAGAGATACTGTGACTCTTCTGTCTAGAACAGAACGTCCTCGAGTGTTTTATTTCTCTTGTACCACAGCAATTCCCAATGATTACAACGTTTAACACCATATCTTTATCTGTTTATAGTTATACTGAATGTTTTTATCAGTGTAAGAGGCAGAGCCGTCCATCCGAACAGGACTGAAATGATCAAACTGCAGGGATGATTAAAAAAAAAACAGTAGGAAAAACCACAAACATGGCCGATCCATATGGAAATAAAATTACTGGAATTACTCTACATCCCAATGTAAATCTAATCTCACCTGAATCAGGCTTAAAATAGAGTTTATTACAGTTTACTGCTCTCTCTAGCACATTATTAACATGAATTTCCTTTTTATTCAATTTCAAGGCATTTTTGATTTACAGAATTTCATTGCCTGAGCTTAAGGCTTTTTCTACAGAACTACTGAAGCCTAGCATGAAGTCATCTTTAAGCTAAATGGCATTAAATACCACACACACACACACACACACACACACACACACACACACACTGCTCCTTGATTACAGAAATGAACAAATAAAAATTCACACATACAGAAGTGTTTCACACGGCGTATTTATAATGTGACCGAATCGAGGTCAGAGGTCACAGGCTGAAGCGCTGAGATGGAACGAAGGCTAAAAGAGAAAACTAGAGAAACTAGAGAAACTCCTGCATTATTTATCCACTGAAATGAAAGCATGAGCTCTTGCTGCTCGGTCAAAACAGGCTTTAATCTCAGGCCAGTGTTTAATCTCAGGTCTGTGTTTAGTCTCAGGTCTGTGTTTAATCTCAGGTCTGTGTTTAATCTCAGGTCTGTGTTTAGTCTCAGGTCAGTGTTTAATCTCAGGTCAGTGTTTAATCTCAGGTCTGTGTTTAATCTCAGGTCTGTGTTTAATTTCAGGTCTGTGTTTAATTTCAGGTCTGTGTTTAGTCTCAGGTCTGTGTTTAATTTCAGGTCAGTGTTTAATTTCAGGTCTGTGTTTAATTTCAGGTCAGTGTTTAATCTCAGGTCTGTGTTTAATCTCAGGTCTGTGTTTAATCTCAGGTTTATTAGGGGAGTTTTATTTTTGTTTTCTTTTAAGAAAATAAAGAAAGGAAACGTAAATGTAAATGTAAATCCACATGCTGAATGTTCCTGACTATAATACTGTATAATACTGTAATATTAAAAAAGCTTACAATTATTAGTGTGTGAAGCAGCATATCTCAGGTCTGGGTTTAATTTAATCTCAGGTCTGTGTTGAATCTCAGGACAGTGGATTAAACACAGACCTGAGATTAAACCCAGATCTGAGATTCAACACAGACCTGAGATTAAATTAAACCCAGACCTTCACTACACGCCTCCTGATTTACACTTATTTAATATTACAGTATTATACAGTATTATAGTCAGGAACATTCAGCATGTGGATTTACATTTATGTTTCCTTCCTTTATTTTCTTAAAAGGAAAAACAAAAAAAAACCCTTCCCCTAATAAATTTTTCAGAAAATTAAAAAAAAAGCTTTAATTATTTCAAGTAAATAAATAAGCAAATGAGTAGGTAAACAAATAAGTTCAGTAAATAAATAAATCAGTAACTAACTATTTAAATAAATAAGTAACTAAATAAGTATTTAAATAAATAAGTAACTAAATAAGTAAGATAGTAAATAAAATATTAATAAATAAGCAGCAAACAATCAACCAGATTAATAGGTAAACAAATAAGTAAGAAAGTAATTATGTAAAGAAATAAATGAACAAATAAGCAAAAACTAACTAACCAATTAACTAACTAACGAAATAAATAAATAAATAAATAAATAAGCAAGAAGAATAAGCAAGTAAAATAATATAAATAAATAAATAAATAAATAAATAAATAAATAAATAAGCAACAGTTAGCAACTAACTGAATAAATACATGCAGAAATAAGCTAATAAGTAACCGACTAAATAACTAAGTAAACAATTAATTAATTAATTAATTAATATGTTACTAAATAAAATTTAAATAAATAAGCATGTAAGCAAATTAATAAGTAAGTATGTAAATAAAAAAGCAGGCAAATAAAAATAAATAAATAAATACATTTCATCTGTATTATTATTATTATTATTATTATTATTATTATTATTATTATTACTTATCAGTTAAATTAAACAGCTCCTTCTTCACTCGTGTGCTGCTGTATAAATGTTCTTCAGTGTTACTCGAACATCACGACTCACGACTCCAATCAGAAGCCCAATAAACGACTACAAACTGTCACCAAACCCAAACTCAACGTGAAAACATGTAAAAGCGTCATTTCTACACGTCATTTCTGCTGTAAAACTTTCATATGCGTTCTGTATTCTGAACCGTGAAGGACGAGTGACAGTTAACCACTTCCTGTTTCTCCAGGAACAAACAGATTAACAGCTTTTTAAATGGTACAATGCTTGCTAGGTGACAGGAAATGACATCAGCACCCATGCTTTTAGCAGCTGTCTGTGAAGCTCTAGACTCGGTGCAGAAAAAGTTCCTGTCTGTGTGTAAGCGTTGTATATCTGCTGGTTTTAGGATTTAAGCTCATTTTGTTTAATAACTGTCATAAATATATAAATACAGAGAGCATAATCAGACTAATGGTGGGTTTGATGACCGTTCTCTGCTTTTCGTTGTGTTGTAATGTGCAGTGTGGACACTAGGAGGCGCTGTTGATCAGGTCTGTGAGTACACACACTGAGGATGATGGGAAATCACTGATGTGCAGCCAGTGAGATTTTATATTAAATCTCAAATCCCAGCGTTAATATACACTGTACAGAAATACTGCAGGTTCACAGATTCATACGCAATCTATAGATCTGATATCTGAACGTGTTATTACAAGAAAATTCAGTATAATCCTGGAAAGTCTTAGTCTTATAGCTAATCCTGACTATTTTAGTGTAGGGTTTAGGTTTAATAACAGGACTGGAACGCAACTTTATCATAAAACTACAACTGAAAATATTACAGATAGTTTAACAGCTATAGATAAACCATAATTAGCAGAAGTATTTGCTAGGTACTGATTATCTCAGAGCTTCTTAAATGTACTCAAAATAACGAAGGATGAATGCTAATACAGCTAAAACAAGCTAGTCAAGACAGAATGGATGCTGCTAGCTAGCGAACTCGAGCAGTTGTGCGACTAGCTAAAGTCGCCTCACCTTGCGAGAATGTTGTGCTAGAAAAAAGCAAACTATTTTTGTTTAAATGATGTTTTTCATTGAGTCATCAAGTGGTTTAGACAATTACGGTTTCATGTACGACAGCGCTGCTCAGAAGGTGTTGACAATACGTTATTGTTTCTATAGTAACAGCTCGTTCACAGGGAGTTTGAAAAAAAAAAAACTTTTAATCCTGGTGAAGTAAGGAGATGTTTACTTAGCAGGGATGGAAGGAGTCTCCAGTGTCAGTGCTTTGTAACAGTCAGAGGTAAAGCTGTAACTCTTTCGTTTTCCAACATCTTCAGGACCGAAGATTTTACACGTCTTTTTTTTCCGGTTTCTAGGTAACTAACTGCAGTGGGGTAATCTACGCAAAAACAGTGTGTTTACACATTCATTAGTCTACGTGATGATGTGTAGGTGATGTGCGCACGATGTTCTTACTCTGAGGGAATTAGCACATAAGAGGGAAAAACTAGCAAAGGACAAACAACAAACCAACAATCTGCAGGTATTAGCTACACCAATATGCTAACCTCAACGCTTTCGCTAACAGCAGAGGGAAAATTAAACATCAAAACAGAGCAACAAGAGCAGCAAACACTAGCATACAACAAACAAACAAACAAACAAACAAACGAGCTGATTGGCTAATGCGAGGCTCCAGTAGGCAGCTTATAAATCCACAACACAAAAGAAGTGTTTGTAGCTGCTGTAACGTAAGTGAGAACAGGAACTAACCTGTCTCTCAGATGATCCATGACATTAAATGTAACTATAAAGGGATAAAAAGGATGATGCGTCATTCTTTAATAAAGAAAACTTGTAATCGTTGGTGATTTGTTGTGGTGTAAGAGGAATAAAACACGTGCGGGACATGCTGTTATAGGAAAAGAATCAGCTTCATGGTGCTAACAGTAACTCTGCTTCATCACACCACCACATCACTGATTATTTTACTACAACAGCACGACACTCAGTGTGTTATTCCTTACATAAAGTACACAAGAGAAGTCTGAGAGACTCCACCATCACACTCCCAACACACTCGAGTCAAAACCACCGCCAGCAACAACAACAACAACAACAACAACAACAACACAAACAGCTAGTTACTTCCATCTTTTTTCTATCCTTCCTTCCTTCCTTCCTTCCATTTTCTCTTTCTTTCTTTCTTTCTTTCTTTATTTCCTTCCATTTTCTGTTTCTTTCTTTCTTTCTTTCTTCCTTCCTTAATTCCTTCCATTTTCTGTTTCTTTCTTTCTTTCTTTCCGTCCTTCCTTCCTTCTTTCCTTCCTTCCATTTTCTGTTTCTTTATTTCTTTCTTTCTTTATTTCCTTCCATTTTCTGTTTCTTTCTTTCTTTCTTTCGTTCATTCTTTCTTTCTTTCTTCCTTCCTTCCTTCCTTCCTTCCATTTTCTCTTTCTTTCTTTCTTTCTTTCTTTTTCTTTCTTTCCTTCCTTCCTTCCATTTTCTGTTTCTTTCTTTCTTTCTTCCTTCCATTTTCTTCCTCCCTCCCTTACTTACCTAATTTAATTTATTTTATTTTATTATTAAATTTATTTCGGATTTGTCACCATCACTGAATTTTTTTTTTCTTTGTAACAGAATGTAATACTTGGTACTGAATTAATAAAGTTTAAATGTAATTTATGTTTTCTTAAGAACTTTTAAATTTTAAATTCAAAACGAACGTGTGTGTGTGTGTGTGTGTGTGTGTGTGTGTGTGAGAGAGAGAGAGAGAGAGAGAGAGAGAGAGAGAGAGAGATAGAAGGCGAGAGACCGGAAAGGTGTGGAAGTAAATTGTCAAGGGAAAAGAGAGAGAGAACAAAATGTGAAATAGAAAGAGCAGGAAGAGGAGGAGGAGGAGGAGGAGGAGGAGGAGAGGAGCGCTGCGACCTTTTACACTTTCTTTCTTGTTGAGAAAAAAACCACATCCACCTATTTTTTTTTTAAATACAGGAATATGCAGAAAATCAGCTCAAAGAGATGGAACCCCAAACCACTGGCAGGGGAAAGAGAGAGACAGAGAGAGAGAGAGAGAGAGAGAGAGAGAGAGAGAGAAGCGAGCTCTCAGCAGGCGGTGGTGTGTTAGAACAGAGCTGTGTACCTGAGACAGGTCAGTGTGTGGGTGGCGAGAGGTCAGGCTGCTCTCGCTCTCGATTCGGGAGACCGGAAGGCACCGAGACGCCGCTTCACTCTGTTCAGTCTCGGCTACATGACTCACTCTCTCTCTCTCTCTCTCTCACACACACACACACACACACACACACACACACACACACACACACGTCCCGCTTCTCACACACTTCAAAACTTCACCTCTCCTCTGCAACACCGCCGCCAAGGGGCACATATTTTTGGCCAGCCTACATTTCAGCCCCACACACACACACACACACACACACACACACATGATATCTGTATCAGAGTGCTGTATTAGAGAGTTTAAAAGCTAGCATGAGTGTGGTTACACTGCTAGCACTGAGAGGTTGCAATAGCGAACAACAGCTAGCATTAGATTTAGCTTACAGCATGTACAGATGAGGTTTACATACAAAACCAACAGTCTGGAAGATTCCAGAAATTTATATAAAGCTTCTGTTTGGACGATTATCATATAATTAGGAGTTAAGTGAGAGTGAGAGTGCTGTATTTAAGGGCCTGCCTTTAGAGCCAGTGCCTTTTTACCTTTCATACCATGAGAAAATTCAAACAAAACAAAAAAAATTCCTCCTTAAGGAGCAATATTCAAACACCTGAGCATCGAACAATTGTATATAAATATAAACATCTTGGGTGCACACAGACACTGCATCATTCAGGAAAGAGGCAGGAATAAACAAACACTGGTCCAAAAGTTTCAGACTGAACCCCAAGACAACAACGAAGGAGCTGGTGAAGGAGTAGGAGGCGTCAGGTACCGAAGTGTGTACGTCCACCATTAAGAGAATTCTACGCTGTCATGGGCTGAAAGTGTGTGAAAGAAGCCTGTACTCCAAAACCAGCTTTAAAAAAAACCAGACTGAAGTGTGAAGGTGATCACCAGGATGAAGACTTGGCCTTTAGAGGTGTGTTCAGAGAACATCATCCCGACTGTGAAGCATGGTGAAGAACATCATCCCGACTGTGAAGAATGGTGAAGAGCATCATCCCGACTGCGAAGCATAATGAAGAACATCCCGACTGTGAAGCATGGTGAAGAACATCCCGACTGTGAAGCAGGGTGAAGAACATCCCGACTGTGAAGCATGGTGAAGAACATCATCCCGACTGTGAAGAATGGTGAAGAACATCATCCCGACTGTGAAGCATGGTGAAGAACATCATCCCAACTGTGAAGCATGGTGAAGAACATCATCCCAACTGTGAAGCATAATGAAGAACATCCCGACTGTGAAGCATGGTGAAGAGCGTCATCCCGACTGTGAAGCATGGTGAAGAACATCCCGACTGTGAAGCATGGTGAAGAACATCCCGACTGTGAAGCAGGGTGAAGAACATCCCGACTGTGAAGCATGGTGAAGAACATCATCCCGACTGTGAAGAATGGTGAAGAACATCATCCCGACTGTGAAGCATGGTGAAGAACATCCCGACTGTGAAGCATGGTGAAGAACATCCCGACTGTGAAGCAGGGTGAAGAACATCCCGACTGTGAAGCATGGTGAAGAACATCATCCCGACTGTGAAGAATGGTGAAGAACATCATCCCGACTGTGAAGCATGGTGAAGAACATCATCCCAACTGTGAAGCATGGTGAAGAACATCATCCCAACTGTGAAGCATAATGAAGAACATCCCGACTGTGAAGCAGGGTGAAGAACATCCCGACTGTGAAGCATGGTGAAGAACATCATCCCGACTGTGAAGAATGGTGAAGAACATCATCCCGACTGTGAAGCATGGTGAAGAACATCATCCCAACTGTGAAGCATGGTGAAGAACATCATCCCAACTGTGAAGCATAATGAAGAACATCCCGACTGTGAAGCATGGTGAAGAGCGTCATCCCGACTGTGAAGCATGGTGAAGAACATCCCGACTGTGAAGCATGGTGAAGAACATCCCGACTGTGAAGCAGGGTGAAGAACATCCCGACTGTGAAGCATGGTGAAGAACATCATCCCGACTGTGAAGAATGGTGAAGAACATCATCCCGACTGTGAAGCATGGTGAAGAACATCATCCCAACTGTGAAGCATGGTGAAGAACATCATCCCGACTGTGAAGCATGGTGAAGAACATCATCCCGACTGTGAAGCATGGTGAAGAACATCATCCCGACTGTGAAGCATGGTGAAGAACATCATCCCGACTGTGAAGCATGGTGAAGAACATCATCCCGACTGTGAAGCATGGTGAAGAACATCATCCCGACTGTGAAGCATGGTGAAGAACATCATCCCGACTGTGAAGCATGGTGAAGAACATCATCCCGACTGTGAAGCATGGTGAAGAACATCATCCCGACTGTGAAGAATGGTGAAGAACATCATCCCGACTGTGAAGCATGGTGAAGAACATCATCCCAACTGTGAAGCATGGTGAAGAACATCATCCCGACTGTGAAGCATAATGAAGAACATCCCGACTGTGAAGCATGGTGAAGAGCGTCATCCCGACTGTGAAGCATGGTGAAGAACATCCCGACTGTGAAGCATGGTGAAGAACATCCCGACTGTGAAGCAGGGTGAAGAACATCCCGACTGTGAAGCAGGGTGAAGAACATCATCCCGACTGTGAAGCATGGTGAAGAACATCATCCCAACTGTGAAGCATGGTGAAGAACATCATCCCGACTGTGAAGCATGGTGAAGAACATCATCCCGACTGTGAAGCATGGTGAAGAACATCATCCCGACTGTGAAGCATGGTGAAGAACATCATCCCGACTGTGAAGCATGGTGAAGAACATCATCCCGACTGTGAAGCATGGTGAAGAACATCATCCCGACTGTGAAGCATGGTTAAGAACATCCCGACTGTGAAGCATGGTGAAGAACATCATCCCGACTGTGAAGCATGGTGAAGAACATCCCGACTGTGAAGCATGGTGATGGCAGCATCATGTTTTGCTGGAAAAGGGACTGGTGCACTTCAGAAAACACATGGCATCATGAAGCAGGAGGATTATCTAGAAATACAGAAGCAACACCTCAAGACATCAGCCAGAAAGTTCAAACCTGGATGTACGTGTGTCTTCAGCAGGACAACGATCCTAAACAAACCTCCAAACAAACCTCCAGGAGGAGTGAGAGAAAATTCCAGCAGAGTATCGTGAGAAACTTCTGGAAGGCTACAACAAGCGTCTGATTCAAGTTCAAGCAGTTAAAATACAACGAAAACAAAGTAAATAAAAGCTGAGATAAATCTGTCTCTTAGCTTTTATTCTGAAATGAATACTCTGATGGAAATAAAGTAGATACGCTAGTTTACTTAACACAGGAAGTGTTACCTAAAGTGTGAAAAATAGAGAAAAAAAGAGTATTTATTACACCGAAAAAACATAATAATAAATAAACACACTCACTGGAGTGATCAGTTATGCTAACTCTTCAGTGCTAGCATTATCTTAGCTTAAAAAGAAACCACAAAAAGCAGAAGGTGCTTCAGCGCGGATGAATTCTGGATGCTGATTGGTCAGAAGGTGTTGATTAGTTTTCTATAACAGTCATGAATAAAACACTGCAGGACATAATACTACAGGAAAGTAATCAGCTTTTGGTTAGGAAGAGTGACTCCACTTCATCACACCACGACATTCTGGATTGTTTTACTACAACAACACAAAACACTGTCATTTTTATTGTTTTAGTAACTGCTCTGATCACAAAATAAAATAAAACAAAATAAAAATAATTATTATTATAAAAATAAAAACAGAAATAAATCAAGATTCAAAATTTAATATGAACATTAGCATGATTATTGTTATATGTTCATATTATGTCCAACCGAATCTTAAATTATTTTTATTTTTATTGTTACTAAAACAATAAAAATGACTTAAAACCATGGTATTTATACAATCTGTTTTTTTTTTTTTTTATTCTCTTGAAGGGTGCCAATAATTTTGAAATTGTCTGTCAATTTTAAAAAGCATACTTTTAATAATGCATATCATTTTTTTTTTTTTTTCACACTTTACACTACTGTGAGCTAGAACACACAACACCACTTAGTCCTGAACTCTGAGTGCTTTATTTTGGGCTTTTTAATGATTTTAATTATTTCCGTTAGCTCCGACTCCAACACTCCGAATATAATTAACTTATCTGCTAATTGTTCGTGTGAATGAAATGTGACTGTGTTCCACCGTTGTGTGGATTTCTCTCGCTTTTTGTTGCTCACGCTGTTTATCTGCACAGAACAACAGAACTGCTCAGTTTTTTGTTTCCTTTTTTTTTCATTGCAAATGAACTTGAGCTCTTTTTTTTTTTTTTTTGCAGGTCAAACACATTATACACCGTTTCCTTTTCCAGTAGAGTCCGTTATTTCATCTGTCCAGTGAAGTACGTGAAATCTCTGATCTCTAAATGATGATGAGCACATTAAAGGGTCAGAGCTGAAAGTCGAGTGCTGATGATATATTCAAGTCCATCCAGAAATGTGGAGAAATTCGATGAATGTCAGAAGCAAAATGTTTTATGTTAATGTTTGACAACGTTCAGAATTTTATACAGACAATTTTTTGACTTGCTTGTAAACCTGTTGATGCAATATTTTCTCTATTAAAATAAAACATAAATATGCACAACTGTTCAGTTCTCTAGTTCCCTTAGAGCTCTAAAAATGCTTGGACCCCTGCGATTGCTACTTGCATTTACTTTCTTTCCATCTACTGTATGTTTACTGTTTTTTTTTTTTTTTAGCGGTGAAACACAATATCACTATCTGTATCTGTATCTGGTTTTGTGCTCCAAATCTGTTACTCTATCTGTATTTGGATTTAAACGCAAAGTGGGCGTGGCCTAAACCAATTGTACTTCATGTGACTTTCTTGGAAAATAGAAATTTAATTTTATTAAATTGATACATTTATCCAGGGGCATTAACTCTGTTATTTATATTAGTCTTAAAAACAAATCTCAGTCGTAAACTTGCATAAAATTTAAGTAAATAAAAAAAGATTCATAAAGGAATTAAAAAAAAACATTAAAATAAAACAAATAAGAAAGATTTTTTATAATCAAAAGTTCATTATCCATTTATCCAGTTATCCATTAAGCCTATTTCTAGAATATTTACTCATTTCAAGCTCTACATTTTCTTATTTTATTGGCCAATAATTTTGCTTTGTTCCAGAAATAAGTGCTTGAAATTAGCAAAATTATCTGCCAATAGAGGTAGAAAATTTAGAGCTTCAAATGAGTAAATCTGTCTAGAAATAGGTTTAATGGTTTTATGTTAGAGAAATATTAGAAATATTAGATAATTTGCATTGTAAATATTGACTTATTTTGTTTGCTAAGATATGATTTTGTGCAGTGCAGACTTGCTACTTCAGCATTTACGCTAGTTCTGTAAATTCAGAAGTGCTTAAATAAAAAACGCTGTCGCTGTGATAGTGGAAATTAGAAACAAAAAGACTGTAGCAAAGCCTTCAATCAGGACAAAACCTAAACTCCTGCACATCTGTACACATCAGTACTGTATTAAAGGTCTTTTAGAGGTTGTTGCTGCTCTTTAAGCTGCTCCCGTTAGGGGTCGCCACAGCGGATCATTGGTCCGTGTATTTGATTTGGAACAGTCTTTGCCCTTCCTGACGCAACCTCCCAAATTTTCTCCGCGCTTGAGACCAGCACTCATTTAACCCCAGAGGCTCGGGGTTGGTTCCCTGGCCAGGAATGGAACCCGGGCTGCAGCGGTTAGAGCACCGAGGCATAACCACTACTCCTCCAGGGACCATCTTTTAGAGGGAGTATATTTCTATATGTAAAATAAACATGCCTGATGGGATATCTTCCTGCGTGAAAGATTTTTAAAAGCGTCCAGCACTTCACCTTGACCAGGCATTCAGGATGCACATGGCATCAAGTCTCAGCAGGAGGTTATTCATTAGGCAATAATTAAACAGGAAGGAAATGAAAGAGACGCCTTCGCCTTCTCATAGCGCCGTAATGGAGTTCTCAGAGTCTGTGCTAGCGAGGAATGGAGTGAGTGAGTCTTTAATAAACACACTTACACGTGAATTAGCAGAAAGGCTTCATAATCTCCACCGCAAACATCTTCACACTAGGCTTGTGAGATCGTGTTTAATACGCCATTGTCCTAGCACAGCCCCTATTTAACTCTGATTGACGTTAATATCGTTCGTAGATTTAAAGGGGGAAAAGAAGGGGGCGTGGCCAGACACAACGTACATGTTACGTCATAAGAGTGAAATAAAATACGGGCAGCTGGTTATGAGTCTGCTGTAGCTGCTAGTCACTAATGCTAGCATTTAGTCAGTGATTTTTGAACTAATTCCTCGTTAGCAAGACTGAAGTCAGGATTGTAAATAAACATAATGAGTTATTAGCTGTAACTAAACTCTTTAGAAATTGAAATTAAATGAAAAACTACCTGTGCACAGCAGTGGAGATACTTATCGAATTGTTGTAGAGTGAAGCAAACAACACACTGTTTTATGTTCATATTTCGAGAGCGAAAACATTCACGGCTTTTTCTGTTCTGCAGCACGGACACAGGAAGCTAAGACACACTCAGAGAGAGAGAGAGAGAGAGAGAGAGACAGAGAGAGAGAGAGAGAGAGTGAGAGAGAGAGAGAGAGACAGAGAGAGAGAGAGAGAGAGAGAGAGACAGAGAGACAGAGAGAGAGAGAGAGAGAGAGAGAGAGACAGAGAGAGAGAGAGAGAGAGAGAGAGAGACAGAGAGAGAGAGAGAGAGAGAGAGAGAGAGAGAGAGACAGAGAGAGACAGAGAGAGAGAGTGAGAGAGAGAGAGTGAGAGAGAGAGAGACAGAGAGACAGAGAGAGAGAGAGAGAGAGAGAGAGACAGAGAGAGAGAGAGAGACAGAGAGACAGAGAGAGAGAGACAGAGAGAGAGAGAGAGAGAGGGGATTCGTTGCTCTGCTCTGAAGTCAGACAGCAGGTTAAAGGCGTATTATGAGATACAGCACACGTTATTTGTGGATCTTAAAGCCCACAGACACTCAAATCATCCAACTCCATAACCATTGCGATAGTTGGAATTCCCGATACTCTCATCGATCACTCCAAGCCTACTACACGCTCGTAAGATAGATAGATAGATAGGTAGATAGATAGATAGATAGATAGTGTCGTGAGGAATAAAGTGGAAAAATACTCCCGTGTCTATCTGACTGTTACAGAGGAGTTAAAAGGAGTTAAAAGCCTCCATCTGCATTTTTTTTTTCTTCTCCATAGTGAAGCTTTCAAATTTCAACTTTTCAGAAAAGTGTTGCGTGACCTCATGCACCTCCTGACCAATCAGATCGCAGGTTTGAGCTACAAGCAAGAAACATAAAGAAACATGGAGGACAGAGTGCAGGTGAAGAGCGAGTTTTGTTAGTGAGTGAATATGAGCAGATTTATAACATGTTGAATCATAAATGTTTCAGTGATAAGATTGCAGTGTTGCTGTAAGTAAAAATAACAGTGTGTGTGTGTGTGTGTGTGTGTGTGTGTGTGTGTGTTTGGGACGTTCAGCGGTACGTGACGTGACGTCTCACTTTTACAGTCGCGTCACACGAGCAGCTCAGATTCTCTCTACAAACAACCTCCTCATCAGTTACAGCGTTACAAAGAGCTGTTTTTTTTTTCACATCGCCACAAAAAGCACTCAGGCCATTTTACAAATCTCACCATTTCATTTAGAAAGTAATAAATGAGATAAACGAGTGCAGTATTCTTCCACATTTTCAGTCTTACTCAGGGAGTGAATGCTAAAGAGACACCACAGACACAACTCTTTTTTTTATACTTCCAATTGATTTTCAAACATTTTTCATCTAGAACTTTCCCCATATATAATGAAATAATTATTCTTATTAATACTCCATTAATTCTACACAACATAAATCTTATTGGATTTTTTTTTTTCACGTACAGTAAATGAAAACAGGTATTTACATTATTTTAAAAATGTAATTGTTATTTTTTTATATTTAATTAAGTATTGTTGGAAAGCTTTTTTTTCTCCCCAAAACATTTCATTTGTTTGAGCAATGCAAAAAGTAAAATAAATAAATAAATAAATAAATAAATAATAGGATTCTTCTGTTATACAGTATTTTATATTTTATCAGTTAAACTGAGCTAAATTTGAACTTTTTGTTCATTTAAATTGTATATAATTTCAAACCTCAACCAAACACTATTAATTAAAATACATTTTTAAATTATTAAAAATTACTCTTGTTATAAAGTCTGACCATTGAGAGTGTATCACAATTTAAAGAAAAAATAATCAGATTTATACCAATTTGTTAAAAACTGGTTTTAAAAACTACGCATTTAGCATCATTTGATATCGAATGATTTCTTGCCTCATATTAATATTAATATTAATATAATTTAGAATTTAGTTTATTAAGTTCGATTTTAGAGTCTGCTGTAGACACTGAAACATATTCCACATCCCCAAAAACAAACGTTTCTGATTTGTTGTTAGCAATTCCCTCGTAGCGACAGTCAGTGAGGACGTCTTAGCGATCACTGAGAGAGAAAAACAGTGATTGGGCGTGTCTTGTGCGGTCGCTACGTGGCTAGCGTGATTTATAAACAGATTTAATTCTGTAATTAGTTTATCGTTTGTCAGGAGCCTGATGATGCACTAGCTCCAGCGCTAACACGAAACCACTGCTACAGGGCTTTATTTTATTTCCTGTTGGTGCTAATTAATGTCATAGAGTCCACAGTGTGTGTGTGTGTGTGAGGAAATGAAACCTGTGTGAAAGTGTGTGTGTGTGTGTGTGTGTGTGTATGTGTGTGTTCACATGTTCAGTATGTTCCTCACAGACTCCTCGGGGTCTTCAGAGATCAGGGCGATATCACGCTCCCGTGCTGTACGACACACACTAAAGTCATTTAAATCACACTGACACCTGGTGTAGCAGCACAAACCATGTGTTACACACACACACACACACACACACACAC